>NC_057813.1:529799984-529809707 GCF_018294505.1 Triticum aestivum | reverse complement strand
CGGGTGTCCGGCCCGGGACGGACACGTCCGGCGGCGCGGAGGGAGGTTTGCTAGGGTTGGACTGTTCCGGGGGGAGCACATATTTATAGGTAGAGGGAGCTAGGAGAGTCCAAATGGAGTGTAGTTTTCGCCCACACGATCGTGATCGGACGTTGGAGAGCATGGAGGTGACTTAGATGGGTTATTGGGCTGTTTTGGAGGGGTGTTGGGCTGCAACCCAAAAGATGCTTTTGTGGATACCCGGTTAACCATTGGAGTATCAAACGACCTCCAAATGGCACGAAACTTGACAGGCGGTCTACCGGTGCTATACCAAGGCCACTTGGCAAGCCTCGGTCCATTCCGAGAAAGTTTAACACCCACTCACGAAAGGAGACAAGAGGGGTGCACCGGTGCATGTGGGAGTGTCGGATTGCAAAACGGACAACGGGGAAAATGCTCGGATGCATGAGACGAACACGTATGCAAATGAGATGCACATGATGACATGATATGAAATGCATGACATGAACAAAATGAAAAACGAAAGACAAAACCCAACCGCGGAGGGAATATCATAACACATGGCCGAAAATGGCAAGAGTTGGAGGTACAAATGTGGAAAGTTACATCTGGGGCGTTACAACACTCCACCACTACAAGAGGATCTTGTCCCGATATCTAGGACTGAAAGAACTCCGGATATTCGGAACGGAGGTGATCCTCGCGCTCCCAGGTGGCTTCTCAGTCGGAATGGTGTGACCACTTCACTTTCAGGAATTTGATAGACTTGTTGCGAGTCTTGCGCTCAGTTTCTTCAAGAATAGCAACGGGGTGCTCATGATAAGAGAGATCTTCTTGGAGGTCAATTTCTTCGAAGTTGATAGTGCGCTCAGGAGTCTTGAAGCACTTGCGAAGCTATGACACGTGAAACACATCGTGCACGTTTGCAAAGTTGGACGGAAGCTCAAGTTGATAGGCGAGGTCGCCTCTTTTGCCAATGATCTTGAAAGGACCCACGTATCTAGGGGCAAGCTTCCCTTTGATACTAAAGCGACGAGTGCCTTTCATTGGAGAGACGCAGAGGTAGACATGGTCTCCGATTTCAAAAGCTACATCACGGTGCTTGTCATCATAATAACTCTTCTGGCGTGATTGCACGGCCTTGAGATTCTCACGAATGACTTTGCACATTTCTTCGGCTTCTGTGATCAAGTCATTGACAAGAAGTTGGCGTTCACCTGTCTCGGACCAATTGAGAGGAGTACAGCACTTTCTGCCATAGAGAATTTTGAATGGGGCCTTGCCCGAACTCGCTTGGAAGTTGTTGTTGTAGGAGAACTCGGCATATGGAAGACAATCTTCCCACTTCATACCGAAGGAAATGACACAAGCCCTGAGCATATCTTCGAGGATTTGATTGACTCGCTCGACTTGGCCACTTGTTTGAGGATGGAAAGTTGTGCTGAAGAGAATGTTGGTGCACATGGCCTTCTGAAAGGAGTCCCAGAACTTAGAGGTGAAAATGCTTCCACGGTCTGAAGAGATCAATTGTGGAATGTCGTGCAAGGAGACAATTCTGGAGGTGTATAACTCTGCCAGCTGAGCTGCTGTGATGGATTCTTTGATAAGAAGGAAATGAGCCACTTTAGTAAGCTTGTCAATGACAACGAAAATAGCATCATTTCCACGCTTGGACTTAGGAAATCCAGTCACGAAGTCCATCTCGATATGATCAAACTTCCATTCCGAAATAGCAAGAGGTTGGAGGAGACCAGCTGGTCGTTGGTGTTCTGCTTTCACCCTTCTGCAGACATCACATTCATTCACGAATTGAGCAATTTCTCGCTTCATTCAAGTCTGCCAATACGACTGCTTGAGATCATGGTACATCTTCGTACTTCCAGGATGAATGGATAGAAGGGAATTGTGTTCCTCGTTCATGATGACTTTTCTCAGATCACCTTTAGGAACCACAATACGATCCTCGAAGAAAAGAGTATCTTTGTCATCCAAGCGATAGCGCTTGTATTTGGAAATGCCCTTGTCGATACCACGTTTCACCTTTATCACCATGGTATCCAGGAGTTGTGCCTCACGAATTTGATCTTCCAAAGTAGGAGAGACTATGAGGTTGGCAAGAAAGCCTTGAGGAACAACTTGAAGATTCAGTTTGCGGAACGCTTCACAAAGGTCCGGTTGGAATGGCTTTATGATTAAGCTGTTGCAATAAGCCTTTCTGCTCAAAGCATCTGCAATCACATTCACCTTTCCAGGAGTATATTCAATACTTGGATTGTACTCTTGAATCATTTCGACCCATCGAGTTTGTCTGAGGATGAGGTTGGGTTGAGAGAAGATATACTTGAGGCTCTTGTGATCGGTGAAAATGTCCACTTTCCTTCCCAACAAGAGATGTCTCCATGTTATCAATGCATGGACAACTGCCGCCAACTCAAGATCGTGAGTGGGGTAGTTCTTTTCGCTGGGCTTCAACTGGCGAGAGGTATAGGCCACAACTTTCTTATCTTGCATTAACACAGCACCGAGACCTTGAAGAGAAGCATCACAGAAAACTTCGAATGGCTTGGATTCATCAGGAGGAGTCAAGATAGGAGCTGAAACTAGCTTCTCTTTGAGGGTGTTGAAAGCAACGTCACACTCAGGCGACCAAAGATACTTGACATGCTTCTAGAGGAGGTTGGAAAGAGGCTTTGCAATCTTAGAGAAGTTCTCAACGAATCTTCGACAATAGCTAGCAAGACCAAGAAAACTGCGGAGCTGCTTGACATTCTGAGGAGGTTCCCAATTCACAACTGCAGACACCTTCTCGGGATTAACAGCAATGCCCTTGGTGGAGATGATGTGACCAAGATAAAGAACTTCATCAAGCCAGAACTCACATTTGGAAAACTTCGCATAGAATTGATGCTCTCTGAGATTGTCGAGCACCAATCGCAAATGTTTGGCATGATCCTTCTTATTCTTGGAGAAGACCAAAATATCATCGAGATACACCAGAACGAATTCATTGGTGTAGGGGTTGAAAATGAAATTCATCATTCGAGAGAAAGTTGGAGGAGCATTGACAAGGCCGAAAGACATGACAGTATATTCATAAGAACCAAAGCTTGTTCTGAATGCTCTCTTGCGAATATCTTGTTCACGAATGCGAATTTGATGATAATCCATACGGAGGTCAAGCTTGGAGAATACTTTAGCACCTTTGAGTTGCTCGAATAGCTCATTGATGTTGGGAAGTGGATACTTGTTCTTGATTGTCTTCTTGTTCAATGGACGGTAATCGACGCACAGTCGGTCCGTGCCATCCTTCTTTTGGACAAAAAGAACTACACAACCCCATGGAGATGAACTTGGTCTGATCAAACCCAGACGCTCTTGTTCATCGAGCTGTTTCTTTAATTCCTTCAGCTCTTTAGGTCCAAGCTTGTATGGACGCTTGCAAATGGGTTCAGTGCCAGGCTCAAGACCGATAACGAATTCGACTGGCCGATGAGGAGGCATACCCGGAAGCTCTTCTGGAAAGACATCTTGGTACTCACAAACGACTGGAATCTGAGAGATTGCATCTAGCTCGCCCTTCTCATTGAGAGAAAACAACCGAATGGTTTCATCACGAGCGGCATAGATGATAACATCCTCAGAAGAGTGTGTCAATTGAATCTCCCTGGCAGCACAATCGAGCTGAGCCTTGTGCTTAGAAAGCCAGTCCATCCCGAGAATTAGATCGATATTAGAGTCAACAAGAACAACTGGAGAAGACAAAAATTTATAGTTTCCCATCTAGATAGAGACATCCCGAACCATGGAGCTTGCGTTCATGAATTTACCCGGAGAGACAACTGATAACGGTCTAGGCAAATCTTGAAAAACCATCTCATGCTTAGATGTAAAAGGTCTTGAGATGAAACTATGCGATGCACCAGTATCAAATAAAACTGTTGCAGGAATATCATTAACTGAGAGATTACCCATTATCACATCAGTAGATTCCTCCGCTTGCGCTACATTCATCATGTTCACCTTTGCAGACTTTGGATTATGCTTGACCACTACATTGCTAGAAGATCTCACAGGGGGAGGAGGAGGAAGGCGCCTTTGGTTGAAGCACTTGTTCGCGTAGTGACCTTTCTGCTGGCACTTGTTGCAAGTCACCTCTGAGAGTGGACAATGATAAGGAGCATTTGACCTTGGAACTTGAGAATTTGACTTGTTCTGATAGCCTGGGTTGGGTGGGTGGGAAGATCCACGACCACCTGAGTTCTTCTGCTGGTAAGGCTGACGAAACGGAGGAGGAGGAAGGTAGAACTTCTGCTGCTTAGTTGCCACTTGAGAGGAAGAAGAAGACTGAACTGCATCCCTGATTCTCTTCTTAGAAGCCTCACACTTGAGCTGAGCACCTTCTTGCTTGAGGGCCATATTGTAGAATTGAGCAAACTGAGTAGGCTCAACAAGAACGAGAGCTAATTGCAGATCCTCTCTAAGGCCACCTCTGAATTGATAGATCATACTCTTCTCATTAGGAACGTCTTGTTTAGCGAAGCGAGCAAGTTTGTGAAACTGCTTGTTGTATTCGTACACAGACATGTTGCCTTGCTTGAGATTGCGGAACTCCTCACGCTTGCTCTCAACAATACTGGTAGGAATGTGGTGAGCTTTAAAGTCCCGACAGAAATCAGTCCAAGTAATCACTCGACCTCCTCTGGAATCCTTGTATTGCTGGAACCAATCAGCTGCTTGGTCCTTGAGCTGAAAAGAAGCGAACTTGACGTAGTCCTCAGGCCTGACATTGCTACATTCAAAATGCGTGTTGATATCCACGAGCCAATCATCGGCGTCTGTGGCCTCGGCACAGTAGCTGAAAGACTTCGGCTGGTTTGCAAGGAACTGGTTGAGGGTAGGAAACTGAGGCTGATGATTGAACTACCCTTGACCTTGATTCCCTTGGTTGCCTTGGCCTTGGTTGCGCTCTTGCATCAGCTGAATCAACAACTGAGCATTGGTGTTTGTGGTTGCCATCAAAGCTTGCCATGCCTCCGGAGGCAGAGGTGGAGGTGGAGGGTTCGCCGGACTCCCATCATTGTGTTCCGGATTCTTACGCGTTGGCGGAGCCATCCTGAAGAGGGTGACATCCGTTAGCATCTTGATAGACAGATAGACAAGTTGAAACAACGGATAGAAATTGCAACATATAGTCTTCACAATAAACATTCGAACAAGGATGAATGAATGAATTCCAAAGCTAACATCACACGTCCATTAAGGTGAGAAGCCACTTGATAAGGGGTTGATGAATGAAATAAACAAGGTACAACTGGAACAAATAAGTGGTAAGGATTACCCAATCACAAACCAAATATCTGCGGGAAGAAATGCTAGAGCTACTTGAATCCCACCTATAAACTCCCGAAACTTTCTGGTTATGCAATCAGGTGTTGGGATACAGGGGAAGCAATATATCTCACCCAAACTAACAATCCCTACATCCAGTTGTATCCATCCATCAAAACATAACCAAGAAACCTTCGGAAATCGTGTACCTCAACCTTCGAAAAGCATCCGTTATACGAGTTATGGCAATACTCCCGAACTCCCCAGTATTGGGTGATGTCGAGGTTATCTCACCAACAACTGCATAAAAGAGATTTTCGATGTCGGCAAAACTCAGGTATTCCAGAACTGCAACGATAAAATTGTGATGACAACACCTCGGAGCTCAACACCCCAGGACACTGCCACAACCCCTAAATGTCAGGAGGCACCAAGAACAATGTTCTCGTCACAAAACCATTGGAACGATTCCAAGATACCCGCGTGATCCTAAACAAAAAAGTGAAATTTGAGGAGAGGAAAGTCAAAACATCTACATCAGGAGACCTCACCAGAGCGACGAAGGGACTAAGGAGTAAAAAGAATCCTATTCTTCGATATATATAATCCTAAGACTCAAAACATTTTTGATCTAGACTCAACAACGCCAGTGACTCGATCAAGCAGGGGGGTTCCTAAGTCGGAGATGGCTCTGATTACCAACTTGTAACGCCCACGATGTGGCTATATCTTTCACGTGTCGAGGCGCGACTTAGAGGCATAACCGCATTGTAGGTTTTGTCGCAAGAAGGGTCATCTTCACACAATCCCATGTAATGAACAAGAATGGGATAAAGAGAGTTGGCTTACAATCGCCACTCCACACAATACATAAATAAGTTCATACATCATCCAAAATACACTCATAGACCGACTATGGTCAAATCCAAATGAAAAGAAGACAACCCCAAATGCTAGATCCCCGATCGTCCCAACTGGGCTCCACTACTGATCATCTGGAAACGAAACATAGTAATGACCAAGGTCCTCATCAATCTCCCACTTGAGCTCGGTTGCGCCACTTGCACCGGTATCCTCGGCACCTGCATCTGTTTTGATAGTATCTGTGAGTCACGGGGACTCAGCAATCTCACACCCGCGAGATCAAGACTATTTAAGCTTGTAGGTAGGAAAAGGGGTAATATGGTGGAACTGCAGCAAGAACTAAGCATATATGGTGGCCAACATACGCAAGTGAGAGCGAGAAGAGAAGCAATGCATCGGTCGAGAAGCTAGAAGTGATCAAGAAGTGATCCTGAAACTACTTACGTTCATACATAACCCAACCGTGTTCACTTCCCGGACTCCGCCGAGAAGAGACCATCACGGCTACACACACGGTTGATGCATTTTAATGAAGTCGAGTGTCAAGTTCTCTACAACCGGACATTAACAAATTCCCATCTGCCTCATAACCGTGGGCACGGCTTTCGAAAGATAATACCCTGTAGGGGTGTCCCAACTTAGCCCATCACAAGCTCGCACGGTCAACGAAGGATATACCTTCTCCCGGGAAGACCCGATCAGTCTCAGAATCCCAGTTTGCAAGACATTTCGACAATGGTAAAACAAGACTAGCCAAGCCGCCCGAAGTGCCGAAAAATCCCGATAGGAGCTGCACATATCTCGTTCTCAGGGCACACCGGATGAGCTAGACATCGGGTTGGCATAGACCTTGGTTGCCCAGGGGGCGCCGGACATCGCTCAGGTTGGACTAGCACTCGGAGGAGCACTGCCCGAGGGGCAAATAAAGATGACCCTCGGGCTCGCGAAAACCCAAGGGAAAAAGGCTTAGGTGGCAAATGGTAAAACCAAGTTTGGGCCTTGCTGGAGGAGTTTTATTCAAAGCGAACTGTCAAGGGGGTCCCATAAATCACCCAACCGCGTAAGGAACGCAAAATCAAGGAACATAACATCGGTATGACGGAAACTAGGGCGGCAAGAGTGGAACAAAACACCAGGCATAAGGCCGAGCCTTCCACCCTTTACCAAGTATATAGGTGCATTAATTAAACAAGAGGTATTGTGATATCCCAAAATATCCATGTTCCAACAAGGAACAAACTTCATCTTCACCTGCAACTAGCAACGCTATAAGAAGGGCTGAGCAAAAGCGGTGACATAGCCAAACAACGGTTTGCTAGGAAAGGATGGTTAGAGGCTTGACATGGCAATATGGGAGGCATGATAAACAATTGGTAGGTAGAGCTAACATAGCGATAGAGCGAGCAACTAGCAAAGCAAAGATAAAAGTGATATCGAAGGTATGGTCATCTTGCCTGCAAAGTTCTCAGAGTTGTTGAAAGCTTGATCCTCGTTAGCATACTCAACAGGTTCCTCGATCACGTACTCGTCTCCCGGCTCTACCCAAAGCAAGAACACAAGCAACGGAACCACAATCAATCACGATGCAATGCACAAACAACATGATGCAATACATGGCATGATATGCGGGATGTGATATGCAATGCTTATGCGGGCTCCGAAAGGAAAAATGATGAACAAGGCATCAACTTGGCAAACCAAGTATGCCGCTGGAAAGATGAGGTGATTTCGGTTGAAATCGATATAAAGATCACTGGAATCGGATGCACGGTATGCAAACGGCAAGCAAAACAATGACACAATTCTGCGATTAACAGCATGATGCTACTTAGCATGCAACAAGAAACTATGTTACAGCACTCCAACATAGCAACAAAGCATATGACAGTGATGTACAAGAGATGCTTGACAAAATATGAACACTGAGCTATGGCTAATTCACATATTAACAGGTTCAAACAAGCATGGCAAAAGGGCAAAAGATATCAGCTTCACAGACTTGGTGAAAATACTGAACATGGCAGAAACAGCATCAGGAAGCAATGTTTAGGGCAAGCAAACATCATGCTACAAGAACATATCATAGAAACTTAAGGCATGGCATGATACTACTAATTGTATAGAACAAAAGTCCCTTACTGACCATGAGCCAAAAAGGATTATGGAAACCATGTAAACATAGCAAGTTTCGTTAACAGATTCAGCAAACTGAGCATGGCATTAACAGCATTATGAAGGCATCTTTGCGAGCTCGATTCACTCATCACAAGCCATTGCATGACAAGATAAGCATAGAAATAGCAAGAATACATGTTTATGAAACTAAACATGGCAAGAACAAGTTCATAGCATGTAAGGATCAACTACAACAACCTTGGCAAAATTGGATAACATGTAAACAATCTGCCAGAAAAACATTTTATAGCAAAAGTAGAGCACGAAAATGACATGCTAGACTACTCCATAATGGAAAACAGGGGCATGGATGGATAGAGCATAACCATATGTTCAAAACATCCTTACTGAAGTATCTCAAAATAAACATGGATCTCTCTGTAGCATCGAGTTTACATGGCATAAAAATAACAGCAGAACAGGGACTGAAATCAGCAACATCATGAAGCGTAGTTTGCATGCTTGTTCTAGTCACCACATTGATCACAAAAATACATGGAAAGCACCTCTGTAAATATGGCATGGCATAGTACAAAACACATGTAGAGCTCATGCCCATAAGATGCACACAATAAATGTAGCAAAAATGACAAATGCCCACAATCTGTTAAGAATCAGAAACTAACATTATATAGCACTCTTGCAACGATGATTCAGGCATCAAGATGAACTCAAATGAACATGTCGCAATGTAACAAAGTGAAGAGCACATCGTGATGAACATTCTGATATATCATGCACAAGAAACGGAGCATCATGCATGGGGTTATGATGCGATGAACAGGGCTAAATAATGTGACAGAAAATGACAGGATTTTCGGGAGTGAACTGCAAAAAACCACCACATTGAAGCGTAGGTTTGCAGAAAAGACTCTTCTACGAATTTGTGCCAGGAAACACTGATTCTCGGCTTAATATTTTGCAGAAAACACTAGTTGATGGCTTTGGCCCATTTGATGACGATTATGACAGATGGAGCCCACCATTTGCTGATGTGGCTAACGGCCTTTTTGCCAAAACGCCCTCCCCTCCCTGAAAATTTTCCCCCTATAAAATTGACCCTCTCCCAGGGACGCTGCCTCCCTCCGGCGCGCCTCACCTCCCAGTGCTGCCGCCTCCTTCCCGGCGCGCCCCGCCCTCCCTCTCGGCGCCGCCGCCTCCCTCTCCGGCGCGAACCCGGTGCGCAGCTCGGTCACGCCCCCACCTCCCTCTGGTGCGCCGCGCCACCGCCTCTCTCCGGCTGCCCCCGCCTCCCAACGCCACCGCCTCCCTCCTGACGCGCCCCTGTCCTCCCAGTGCCGCCGCCTCCCAGCGCCACCGCCTCTCTCCGGCCTCCCCGCCTCCTAGTGCCGC
>NC_057813.1:529799065-529799782 GCF_018294505.1 Triticum aestivum | reverse complement strand
CCTCCCCGCCTCCCAGCGCCGCCGCCTCCCTCCCGACGCGCCCCCATCCTCCCAGCGCTGCTGCCTCCCTCCCGACGCGCCCCCATCCTCCCAGCGCCGCTGCCTCCCTCCCCAGCGCGACCACGCGCGCGCAGCTCGGGCGCACGCAACTCAGACGCGACCTGGCCTCCAGCGGAGCAAGCGGCGCCGACGACACACAGCCGGGCACCAGCGGCGGCGCGCATGACCGAGCCCCCGCCCCTAGTCGCCGGCGACCCAAGCCAGCAGCGCCGCCGCGCGCATGAACCAGCCACCGCCACCTCCTCTGGAGCTGATTGCGTTTTGGACTTTTACATGAAGGGTGACTATGCAAAAATACAAGGACCCCACATGTCATAATCGAGGTTAAAATGCATAAAACGGTCGATCAGTGTTTTTTGCAAAAGATTAGGACCAAAATCAGTGTTTTCTGGCACAAATTCATAGAAGAGTAGTTTATGCAACCCTACGCTTCAATGTGGTGGTTTTTTGCAATTCACTCGATTTTCGGGGTCAACCTAGCGTTCCAGATCTGGATCGGGCTCGGGCACGCGGATCGAGGCGGGCTGGTGCGAGCTTGCCGGAGTTGGCGAGGAGGAGGCCGTCGGAGAGGTTGACGGGGTCGGGGCCGGCCGGATCTGGCGCCGGTCGGTGGCGGGAACCGCGACGAGGGTCGGCGGCGGCGGCCAGGGGCGCGGG
>NC_057813.1:529784634-529798875 GCF_018294505.1 Triticum aestivum | reverse complement strand
GGGGGCCGGCTGCGGGCTCGGCGGGCCAGGGCGGCGCGCAGTGGCCGGGTGCCACATGTCACGCCCTGATTCGCCGGGAGGCGGTGGCGCGGGTGTGTGGCCTGGGACGGACAGGTCCGGCGTCGCGGAGGGAGGTTTGCTAGGGTTGGACTGCGAAAAATCCGGGGGGGAGCACATATTTATAGGTAGAGGGAGCTAGGAGACTCCAAATGGAGTGTAGTTTTCACCCACACGATCGTGATCCGACGTCGGAGAGCATGGAAGTGACTTAGATGGGTTATTGGGCTGTTTTGGAGGGGTGTTGGGCTGCAACCCAAAAGAGGCCTTTGTGGATACCCGGTTAACCGTTGGAGTATCAAACGACCTCCAAATGGCACGAAACTTGACAGGCGGTCTACCGGTGCTATACCAATGCCACTTGGCAAGCCTCGGTCCATTCCGAGAACGTTTAACACCCTCTCACGAAAAGAGACAAGAGGGGTGCACCGGTGCATGTGGGAGTGTCAGATTGCAAAACGAACAACGGGGAAAATGCTCAGATGCATGAGACGAACACGTATGCAAATGAGATGCACATGATGACATGATATGAAATGCATGACATGAACAAAATGCAAAATGAAAGACAAAACCCAACCACGGAGGGAATATCATAACACATGGCCAAAAATGGCAAGAGTTGGAGTTACAAATGTGGAAAGTTACATCCGTGGTGTTACATTCTGGGTACCATCAGATCCGGTTGTATGGACCCGACGAGATAAAGACAGCTTTCATCACCCCGTTCGGGTCTTTTTGCTATGTTACTATGCCCTTTGGCCTCAAGAATGCTGGTGCCACATTCATGCGCATGATTCAAAAGTGCCTGCTCACCCAAATCAGTCGAAATGTGGAAGCATACATGGATGACATAGTGGTTAAGTCACGCAAAGGTTCCGACCTGCTGACTGACCTCGCTGAAAGCTTTGCCAACTTAAGAAGATATGATATCAAGCTCAATCCATCAAAGTGCACATTCGGAGTTATCGGCTGAAAGTTACTCGGTTTTCTCGTTTCCGAACGAGGGATCGATGCAAATCTAGAGAATATTGGCACAATCCTCCGAATGAAGGCTCCAGTGCGTGTGCACGATGTTCAGAAGCTTACTGGTTGTTTGGTCGCATTGAGTCAATTCATCTCACGCCTCGGTGAAAAGGCACTGCCTCTTTACCGACTGATGAAGAAGTCTAACAAGTTTGAGTGGAATGACGAAGCTGAAGCATCGTTTGAAGAGCTCAAAGCCCTGCTCTCCACCCAGCTGGTGCTTACTGCTCCAGTCAGCAAGGAGCCTCTATTGCTTTATATCGCAGCCACTAGACAGGTTTTTAGCATAGTGCTCATGGTCGAGTGGGAAGAAGAAGGCAAAGCCTTCAAAGTTCAGCGCCCTGTGTATTACATTTCAGAAGTCCTGACCCTGTACAAGCAGAGATATCCTCATTATCAGAAGCTTGTTTATGGGATTTACTTGACCACGAAGATAGTTGCACACTATTTCTCTATTCATTTAGTTCCAGTCGTCAGCAACGCTCCATTGTCAAAAAAATTGAATAGCAGAGATGCAACTGGTCGAGTGGCAAAATGGGTGATTGAACTCCTTCCTTTAGATATCAAGTTTGAGGCAAAGAAGGCCATCAAGTCTCAAGCAATTGTAGATTTCCTCACAGAGTGGATAGAACAACAGCATTCGACTCAGATTCAGTCGGAACATTGGACCATGTTCTTCGATGGATCCAAGATGTTGAATGGCTCTGGTGTAGGAGTGGTTTTAGTGTCCCTACGAGGAGACAAGCTCAGTTATGTCCTCTAGATCCACTTTGATTCTTCAAACAATGAAGCTGAGTATGAGGCACTATTGTATGGGTTGCGTATGGTGATTTCACTTGGCGTCCGACGCTTGATGGTCTACGGTGAATCAGACTTAGTGGTTAATCAAGTAATGAAGGAATGGGATGTCAGGAGTCCAGCAATGACCGGTTATTGCAGTGCAGTGAGAAAGCTAGAGAAGAAGTTTGAGGGGTTAGTGCTCCACCACATACCACGAATTAAGAATCAAGCTGATGATGATCTCGCAAAGATAGGTTCCACTCGGAAGCCTATCCCCAGCAATGTGTTCTTGGAGCATCTCCACACCCCGTTAGTACAAGAATATCCCTTCAAGGAAGAGCCCCCGCAACCAATAAGTTCAACCGACCCAACTGAGATTGAGGTTCCAGCTGTGGTCGATTTGATCATGGAAGTCTTGGTGATCACGCCCGATTGGACGGTACCGTACATCGCATACATTCTTAGGCAGGAGCTCCCAGAGGATGAGGATGAAGCTCGCCAGATAGTCCGTTGATCCAAAGCCTTCACCGTGATAAAAGGACAACTTTACAGAGAAAGTGTCACAGGAGTGGCTCAACACTACATCACCCCAGAAGAAGGTCGAATGATCCTAAACAATATCCACTCGGGGACCTGTGGTCACCATGCGTCCTCTCGGACCATCATGGCCAAAGCATACCAAGAGGGATTCTATTGGCCTCGAGCAAATGAGATGGCAAAAGATATAGTCGACAAGTGCGCAGGTTGCCAATTCTACTCCAACATGTCCCACAAGCCTGCGTCTGCCTTGAAGACTATTCCACTCGTCTGGCCGTTTGCAGTTTGGGGATTGGATATGGTTGGACCCTTCAAGACCAGCAGAAGTGGTTTCACTCATTGCTTGTAGCAGTCGACAAGTTCACTAAGTGGATCAAAGCCAAGCCCATCAAAAACCTTGACGCAGGCACTACCGTCAGTTTCATCAAGGAGTTGATATTCAGATATGGAGTTCCTCACAGCATTATCACAGATAACGGCTCCAACTTTGATTTTGATGAGTTCAAGGCGTTCTGTGCATCCCAAGGACTCGGGTCGACTACGCGTCTGTTGCACACCCGCAGTCAAATGGGCAAGTAGAGAGGGTGAATGGTTTGATCCTTCAAGGGTTAAAACCCCGACTGATGTGCAACCTCAAGCACGCTTCTGGAGCTTGGGTGATTGAGTTACCATCCGTCCTATGGGGGCTGAGAACGACGCTGAACCGGTTGACCAACCGAACCCCTTTCTTCCTGGTGTACGGCGCCAAGGTTGTGCTTCCGAGTGACTTGCTGCACAATGCCCCCCGAGTGGAACTCTTCTCAGAAGCTAAAGCTGAGTAGGCACGTGAAGACGCAGTTGATCTCCTGGAAGAGGAACACGAGATAGCTTTGATTCGGTCGACCATCTATCAGCAAGATCTGCGTTGATTCCATGCCCGTAATGTCAGAGGTCAAACATTTCAGGAAGGAGACCTTGTGCTCCGAGTGGATCGGAGAAGGCCTCACAAGCTTGCTCCGGCCTGGGAAGGTCCCTTCATCATCACCAAGGTGCTTCACAATGGAGCGTGCCACATATACAACGTAGCCAAGAATATGGACGAGCCATGCGCATGGAACGCAGAGCTGCTTTGTCCTTTCTATACCTAAAATCACTCGACCCGACGAGTTGTAATAAGAGTACTTCAGTTTGCTTACCAAAGACAAAAATTTTGCAGTATCTTAATGATTGATTCCCCGTAATCATTTGTGTCTGAATCCCACAATGGGTGGCTTAGCCGCAAACCTGATTCTCCTAAGTTAAAAATATTCCGAGTGGAGAGCAATCCTCCCACTCGGAGGCTTAGCTACGACCCCGTACTCGCCTAAGTTAAAAATATTCCGAGTGGAGAGAAATCCTCCCACTCGAGGGCTTAGCCGCAACCCCGTAGCCGCCTAAGTTAAAAATATTCCGAGTGGAGAGAAATCCTCCCACTCAGGGGCTTAGCTGCGACCCCGTACTCACCTAAGTTAAAAAATATTCCGAGTGAAGAGCAATCCTCCCACTCGGGGGCTTAGCCGTGACCCCGCACTCGCCTAAGTTAAAAACATTCCGAGTGGAGAGCAATCCTCCCACTCGAGGGCTTAGCCGCGACCCCGCACTCGCTTAGTTAAAAACATTCTGAGTGGAGAGCAATCCTCCCACTCGGAGGCTTAGCTGCGACCCCGTACTTGCCTAAGTCACAAAGATCCTCTGAGCTACGCCACAAGTACAACATGCGCTCCATCCCGATTCGCAAGGACGACGAGGTGTCGACTGAACACAGCATCAGAGCTATGTCACAAGTACAATGTACGGTCCATCTCGATCTGCAGGGACGATAAGGTGTCGATTGAACACAGCGTCAGAGCTGCGCCACAAGTACAATTTACGCTCCATCCTGATCCGCAAGGACGACGAGGTGTCGATTGAACACATCGCCTGAGCCATTCGACGAAAGGTGAAAAGATCAAGTTCACTCGGAATCGAAATACATTCAAAAGTGACAAAGGCAAAGCCATCATATTCAAAGAAAACCAAGTTCAGATAAATCCCACAAAAGTTTAGAACCGCAACGGGCAGAAGTACTCAAGCATCAAGCCTGAAAGAGTTTAACGGTTACATAACCACTCAGCATTCCGAGGCAAATAAAGGTGGGGCATAATGTTTGTTCACTCAGTAGGAGGAGGACTTGCTAGATCGCAAAAGTTGTCAAGGTCGATGATGTTTGCGATGCAAGTGGTGGTGTCATGGAAGGTGTCCATAAAGGACTGGAAGCTGAGCTTTTTGAAGTTGGCAACCTTGAGATCCGCCAGCTTGTCTTCTCTGACATCCTTGCAGTGCACCCGGACCAATGACAGAGCAACATCGGCGCAACAATGGGCAAATGACTTCTTCCGTTCCTGCACTCGACCAGGGATTTGATGCAGTCGAGTCATTGGAGACTCGAGATCCTGTGAGAGTTCCATCTGAGGCCAGAGTTCAACGTCAATCCGCTTCATTGCCACCTTCAGACGAGCGAGATAATCCACATCAATGTCCAAGCGAGACTCCAACTGTAGCACATTCATTGCAACGTCATCTTTGACAGGAGAGTTTATGGAGTCAAGACCTGTCTCAACCCGCCCAGTTTCTGCTTCAAAGTCTTGACAAAGTTCTGCATAGTCAGAAAAGCAGTGAATCGATAGTTTAACAACATGTGTCAGTCGACATTAACAAATCAATCAAACGAGAGGAAATTCCTTCAAGCTTCAAGACCAACTTCACAACAAGCTACCCCAAATAAGACTCCAATTGGCCCTTCTTGGCCTTGAGACTTCCAACTTCGTCAGTCAAGCTTTCCTTGTCCTTCTTTAGTCGCGCAAGTTCCTGGTTGGCTTCAGAAACGGCAGTCTTCAACTTGGAGTTCTCCTCTTCCAACTTGTTGACTGAGGCCAACTTCTTGTCCGCAAGTGCCGTTTTCTCTCGTGCTTCCTTCTGGGCTGTGGCAAGATCTTGATCCTTCTTCTCCAGAGCCAGCTTCATTTTCTCTAAAGAAATAACATTCTTCAGACGAGCTTGGAGTTAACGGTTTTCACTATGCACATTTGTTCGAGTGGAGTCACTCGGTTCAAAGAGACTAAAAGAAAGAGAGAGAGAGAGAGAGAGAGAGAGAGAGAGAGAGAGAGAGTCATAAGGTGGACAGTCGATGAATGGTTACCTCCCATGGTAGCTACTTCGTCCTGGGCCTTCTTGAGGTTCTTCTTGGCCAGTTCCAGATCAAAGTTAAGGCTGATCTGCTTCTTCTCCAGTTCAGGAAATTGGGCTCCAAGATCACAAGACTTCTGCAGTCAGCAAATAAGATATGTCACTCGATGGAAACAAAAGTCAGTCACAGCGAAATTGCTCTAAGACTACCACTGAATCAAGCATTCAACAGTAGTATCGGGGGCTACACCCAGTGGGTGCACTTGGCGTGCCCTCACTGGTCCGGTTTGCACTCGGCATGGTCTACCCAACACGAGGAAAAAAAGAGATTCTCATACCCCAGCCGACTACCAGCAGTCGACCGCGGTCTCGGGGACTACACCCAGTGGGTGCACTCTGCGTGCCCCCACTGGTTCAGAATAACACTCGACTCAACCTGGTCGACTCAAGTAGAAGAACTATTCAAATCTAAGTCAGAAACACCCTAGTGGGTGATTGGATGTGAAATGCAGACCCATGATAGATGCACATAAAAGGTTCCAAAACACTCATCCAAGGACACTTCACGGACAATGAAGCAATAGTTGCAACTACCTACAGTTAAGAGACCAATCGGCAACCAACTAACCTTGACGTTGGCTTGCAGAGCGGTGCTGGCATTATAGGCAACCTGGTTGGCCTCGTGCACTACCTTCATCTGCTCCATCACGAGGTTTGCCTAGAGAAGGGCTTCCCTGGCGGCACTCGGCAGATTGTCTGGGGTATGATATGCAGCAAAGAGCGATGATGGCAGTACAGTCGAAACAGTCATAGGGTCTGAAGCATGGAGTTGTACGGGAGCGGCAGAGACCTGAGTAGTCGACGCCGAAGGACGGTCAGTCGACAGTGGATTGGCAAAGGTAACATTGTATCGAGCCGGATATCCGGATCGCTGCACCATCGTCTCAGGCACCGATGTCGACTGAGGCACCTGACCCTCGGTCGTCCTCCCGCTTGAGGCCCTGCCCCTCCTTCTCCTCTCTCTCAGAGGCACTTCTTCTTCTTCATCCGGAAGCTCAATGACGTCCCGCGAAGCTGCAACAAAAAGCAGCCTTAAGAGTTCAATCGACCAACAACCCAGTCGGCAGATAAAATTCTAGATGGCCACAGTGTACCAGCTTTGGAAGTGGTCGCGTCATTATCCTCCTCATCACTTGGGACCTTGTCAACGTCCATGGAAGTCGCGGAAGTTGCAGCACTGAAAAAGTTCATAATCCACTCAGTCCGAGCAAAAGTATGAGTCGGTATAAGAAAACGCGGAAAGATAGAGCACTCAACCAGAGGCAACGGGAACGTCCATCTTGATCTTGGGAAAGGTCTTCCGAGGCTTCGAAGGGGCGACCTTGGGTTGCTTGGCGATCTTCTCCGTCGGCTCCAGAGTCGAAGTCCGAGTGCGCTTGTGTGCTTGGGTACTCGGAGCCACGGTCTTGCCGCGCCCGCCCGCCGGATCTTGGAGTTGCTTGGATCGACGCTCTAAGCGAGGTGGTGAGTCGACTACCTCTTTGTCGTCCGACTCATCACTTTCTTCCTCATCGTCATCTTCTGGAGATTGCCAGTCGCCACTCTCTTCTGTGCTGTCATGTCCCTCCTGGTCTTGCTCCAGGGCTTGTTCACCATTGGGCATTGAGTACATCTCAATATAAACCTACAAGACAAGAAGTCAATCAAATATCAGTCGGATTCACAAACAGTTGCAAGACAGATTGAAGTGCACTCAGTAGCGAAGATCGGACCTTGTTTGGCTGGTTGTTGGTGTTGAATGGATCGACTCTCCTAGCTCCCCTAGGGTTGTCCTTGTTTCCTGTAATGCTCTTCAGCCACAGGGCCACCATTTCATCCATAACCTCCTCTGGGTGAACCCGAGCGGTGTCGTTGGCTCCCGAGTACATCCACATCGAGTGGTCACGAGCTTGGAGTGGGTGGATGCATCGACTGAGAAACACCTCCAACAAATCCATGCCCATTACACCCTGACGGACCAACTAGACTACCCTCTCGGCCAACATGTTCGTTTCCACTCTCTCTACTCCGGTCACGGTCAGAGAAGAAGGTTGCTGGGCACGATCTAAGGAGAAAGGGGGAAGGCCGGTCGACTGACCAGGGGTCGCAATATCCTGGCAGTAGAACCAGGTCGACTGCTAGCCCCTGACCGACTCAGGAAGTGTCATGGGAGGGAAAGCACTCCTCTTCCTCATATGGACCGCACATCTGGATAACGTGTGTCCTCTCGTCACTCGAATTCGCCTTCTTCACGGTCTGAGAGCGGATTGTGAAGATGTATTTGAAAAGACCCCAGTGCGGTCGACAACCCAAGAAATTCTCACACATGGACACAAACGCGGCGAGGTACGTGATGGTGTTGGGAGAGAAGTGGTGGAGCTGAGCACCGAAGAAATTCAAGAAGCCCCAGAAAAAAGGATGTGGAGGAAGAGAAAAGCCACGGTCGACATGGGTAGCAAGCAGGACACACTCACCCGACCGCGGCTGAGGCTCCGTCTCCCCCTCCAGCAACCTCGCGGCCCCAGCAATGATCAAACTGGAGGTGGCCAGCTCTAACAGATCCTATTGCCGGAGCGAAGATTGGATCCAATCACCCTGGATCCAGCCCGGCGGCGGCGCAGACCTCGACGATGACCCTCGATTCGTCTTCTTGCCTTTCGCCGCCCCTGTCGCCTTTTTTGCACGCTCCAGCGCCGCTGTCTTGTCCTTCAGCATGGTGGCAGGCGGCGCACTAGCGGGATGGCGGCATCGAGGGCGGAGGAAGAAGATGCAGTGGAGAAACGGAGAAAGAAGAAGGGGATTGTGGGCGCACAGTGCAGACGCCTCGGTCCCGATGCCTTTTAAGGACCCACTTCCGAGTGGCTGACGAGTGGTCTCGAGCAATCCTGTCAAATCCCACAACAGTCGCACGCCGGGTACGTGGCAAAAAAGGTGGCGCAGAAATCGAGGCGCCCATATCTATCCATCCCGCTTACTATGGCGCGCTCTGCCTCGCGCGCTTCACCAAATTTTTGAATCCCGTGAGATCCGGGATCCGCAGTAGCCAATCACGCCAAAGATTTCGCATCGAAGCAACACTCGACGAGTACCAGCACGATTCCACTCGACAACTTCTAAATCGATCAAGGTGGTTGAAACGAAGCCGAAGTTTGAGCGTAAGCCTCCAATCCAGCATGGATACTTGTGAAGCACAAGAGCCAAGGCTGGACCAACTTCAACCTTCTTTCCACTCGGTCCTCAATCCATTCGGGGGCTAATGATGATGCCATAGACCTAGGGTAGGGTCATAGGCTGACCTATACACCCCACCGAAGGTCATTACCCTAGAAGTAAAGACATTCAAAGAACACCAGAGGGTATCAATTGGAGTAGTCGAGTGCATCCACTCGACCAATCATCTCACTCGGATACCCCTCACTCTTAAATTCGCTTGACCGGGATCAAGTCATTCGACTATACAAGAACCACTCGACCGGCAGGAGACCAGGAGTCACTCAGGATGGCAACGGTCGGGCGTTCACTCCGTAGTATTAAAGGTCATTAAATACACTTTATAGCTGGCGTTACCAGTAACGCCCTATCTTAATGTACATTGAACCCCTGTAATGGAGGTGGGTTGGGGTCCTGGTGCACACTATATAAGCCACCCCCCTCCTCTGGGACAAGGGTTCGCACCCCTTGTAACACACATACCCATATTCCAGTCGACCGCCTCAGGGCACCAAGACGTAGGGCTTTTACCTCCTCCGAGAGGGGCCTGAACTCGTAAAATCGTGTGTACAATCTCGCCGTAGCTAGGGCCTTGCCTCTTCATATGTACCCCATATTCTTACTGTCAGGCTTAGAACCACGACACCAGTCCATAAATGGATCGCTAGGGCTTGCACACTTTGTTAGCACCCTTTGGATCGACAAAACCTTCTGGTTGTATCATATACAACTCTTCTTCCAAGAATCTATTCAGGAATATAGTTTTGACATCCATCTGCCAGATTTCATAAAATGTGGCAACTGCTAACATGATTTAGACGGATTTAAGCATCGCTGCAGTTGAGAAAATCTCATTGTAGTCAACACCTTGAACTTGTCGAAAACCTTTTGCGACAAATCAAGCTTTTTAGATAGTAACACGTACTATCAGTGTCCGTCTTCCTCTTGAAGATCCATTTATTTAATATGGCTTGCCGATCATCGAGCAAGTCCACCAAAGTCCACACTTTGTTCTCATACATGGATCCCATCTCAGATTTCATGGCCTCAAGCCATTTCACGGAATCTGGGCTCATCATCGCTTCCTCATAGTCTGTAGGTTCATCATGGTCTAGTAACATGACTTCCAAAATAGGATTACCATACCACTCTTATGCGGATCGCACTCTGGAAGACCTATGAGGTTCGGTAGTAACTTGATCTGAAGTTTCATGATCATCATCATTAGCTTCCTCACTAATTGGCGTAGGAATCACTGGAACTGATTTCTGTGATGAACTGCTTTCCAATTCGGGAGAAGGTAAAATTACCTCATCAAGTTCTACTTTCCTCCCACTCACTTCCTTTGAGAGAAACTCCTTCTCTAGAAAGGATCCATTCTTATCAATGAATATCTTGCCTTCGGATCTGTGATAGAAGGTGTACCCAACAGTTTCCTTTGGGTATCCTATGAAGATGCATTTCTCCGATTTGGGTTTGAGCTTATTAGGTTGAAGCTTTTTCACATAAGCATCGCAGCCCCAATATTTAAGAAACGACAACTTTGGTTTCTTGCCAAACCATAGTTCATAAGGCGTCGTCTCAACAGATTTTGATGATGCCCTGTTTAATGTGAATGCAACTGTCTCTAATGCATAACCCCAAAATGATAGTGGTAACCTAGTAAGAGACATCATATATTGCACCATATCCAATAAAGTGCGGTTACGACATTCGGACACACCATTATGATGTGGTGTTCCATGTGGCGTGAGCTGTGAAACTATTCCACATTTTTAAATGAAGGCCAAACTCGTAACTCAAATATTATCCTCTATGATGAGATCGTAGAAACTTTATTTTCTTGTTACGATGATTCTCCACTTCATTCTGAAATTCTTTCAGACTTGTGTTTCATTAAGTAGATATACCCATATCTGCTCAAATCATCTGTGAAGGTCAGAAAATAACGATACCCACCACGGGCATCAACACTCATTGGACTGCATACATCGGTATGTATTATTTCCAATAATTCACTAGCTCGTTCCATTGTTCTGGAGAACGGAGTTTTAGTCATCTTGCCCATAAGGCACGGTTCGCAAGCATCAAATGATTCATAATCAAGTGATTCCAAAAATCCATCTTTATGGAGTTTCTTCATGCGCTTTACACCGATATGACCCAAACGGCAGTGCCACAAATATGTTGCACTATCATTATCAACTTTGCATCTTTTGGCATCAATATTATGAATATGTGTATCACTATGATTAAGATTCAATAAACCATCAACATTGGGTGTATGACCATAGAAGGTTTTATTCATGTAAACAGAATAACAATTTATTCTCTATCTTAGATGAATAATTGTATTGCAATAAACATGATCTAATCATATTTATGCTCAACGCAAACAACAAATAACATTTATTTAGGTTCAACACTAATCTCGAAAGTATAGGGAGTGTGCGATGATGATTATATCAATCTTGGAACCACTTCCAACACACATCGTCACTTCACCCTCAACTAGTCTCTATTTATTCTGTAACTCCTGTTTTGAGTTACTAATCTTAGCAACCGAACAAGTATCAAATACACAGGGGCTATTATAAACACTAGTAAGGTACACATCAATAACATGTATATCAAATATACCCTTGTTCACTTTGCCATCCTTCTTATCCACCAAATATTCAGGGCATTTCCGCTTCCAGTGACCATTTCCTTTGCAGTAGAAGCACTCAGTTTTAGGCTTAGGTCTAGCTTTGGGCTTCTTCACGGGAGTGACAACTTGCTTGCCATTCTATTTGAAGTTCCCTTTCCTTCCCTTTGCCCTTTACTTGAAACTAGTGGTCTTGTTTAATCATCAACACTTTATGCTTTTCCTTGATTTCTACCTTCGGCGATTTCAGCATCACGAAGAGCTCGAGAATTTCTTTCATCATCCCTTGCATATTATAGTTCATCACGAAGTTCTAGTAACTTGGTGATGATGACTAGAGAACTCTGTCAATCACTATCTTATCTGGAAGATTAACTCTCACCTGATTCAAGCGATTGTAGTACCCAAACAATCTGAGCACATGCTCACTGCTTGAGCTATTCTCCTCCCATCTTTTAGCTATAGAACTTGTTGGAGATGTCATATCTCTCAACTCGGGTATTTGCTTGAAATATTAACTTCAACTCCTGGAACATCTCATATGGTCCATGACGTTCAAAACATCTTTGAAGTCTCGATTCTAAGCCGTAAAGCATGGTGCACTAAACTATCAAGTAGTCATCATATTAAGCTAGCCAAACGTTCATAATGTTTGCGTCTACTCTTGCAATAGGTCTGTCACCTAGAAGTGCATTAAGGACATAATTTTTCTGTGAAGCAATGAGGATAAACCTCAGATCACGAACCTAGTCCGCATCATTGCTACTATCATCTTTCAACTTACTTTTCTCTAGGAACAAAAAATAAAGGGAAGCTATAACGTGATCTATTGATCTACAACATAATTTGCAAAATACTATCAGGACTAAGTTCATGATAAATTAAAGTTCAATTAATCATATTACTTAAGAACTCCCACTTAGATAGACATCCCTCTAATCATCTAAGTGATCACATGATCCAAATCAACTAAACCATGTCCGATCATCACGTGAGATGGAGTAGTTTTCAATGGTGAACATCACTATGTTGATCATATCTACTATATGATTCACGCTCGACCTTTCGGTCTCCAGTGTTCCGAGGCCATATCTGCATATGCTAAGCTCGTCAAGTTTAACCCGAGTATTCTGTGTGTGCAAAACTGGCTTGCACCCGTTGTATGTGAACATAGACCTTATCACACCCGATCATCACGTGGTGTCTCAGCATGACGAACTGTAGCAACAGTGCATACTCAGGGAGAACACTTATACCTTGAAATTTAGTAAGGGATCATCTTATAATGCTACCGACATTCTAAGCGAAATAAGATGCATAAAGGATAAACATCACATGCAATCAAAATATGTGACATGATGGCCATCATCATCTTGTGCTCATGATCTCCATCAGCGAAGCATCGTCATGATCTCCATCATCACCGGCCCGACACCTCGATCTCCATCGTAGCATCATTGTCGTCTCACCAACTATTGTTACTAAGACTATCGCTACCACTTAGTGATAAAGTAAAACAATTACATGGCGATTGCATTGCATACAATAAAGCGACAACCATATGGCTCCTGCCAGTTGCCGATAACTTTGTTACAAAACATGATCATCTCATACAACAATTTATATCACATCATGCTTGACCATATCACATCACAGCAAGCCCTGCAAAAACAAGTTAGACGTCCTCTACTTGGTTGTTGCAAGTTTTACATGGCTGCTACGGGATTCTAGCAAGAACCGTTCTTACCTACGCATCAAAACCACAATGATTTTTCGTCAAGTGTGTTGTTTTAACCTTCAACAAGGACCGGGCGTAGCCACACTCATTTTAACTAAAGTTGGAGAAACAGACACTCACCAGCCACCTATGTGCAAAGCACGTCGGTAGAACCAGTCTCGCGTAAGCGTACGCGTAATGTCGGTCTGAGCCGCTTCATCCAACAATACCGCCGAATCAAATATGACATGCTGGTAAGCAGTATGACTATTATCGCCCACAACTCTTTGTGTTCTACTCGTGCATATAACATCTACGCATAGACCTGGCTCGGATGCCACTGTTGGGGAACGCGGTAATTTCAAAAAAAAATCCTACGATCACGAAAGTCTATCTATGTGATGCATAGCAATGAGAGGGGAGAGTGTGTCCACGTACCCTCGTAGACTGAAAGCGGAAGCGTTATGACAACGCGGTTGATGTAGTCGTACGTCTTCACGATCCGACCGATCCAAGTACCGAACGTACGGCACCTCCGTGTTCAGCACACGTTCAACTCGATGACGTCCCTCGTACTCTTGATCCAGTTGAGGCCGAGGGTGAGTTTTATCAGCACGATGGCGTGGTGATGGTGATGATGGTGCTACCGGCGCAGGGCTTCGCCTAACCTCTGCAATGGTATGATCGAGGTGTGTAACTGTGGAGGGGGGCACCACACACGGCTAAGAGATTGTATGTTGTGCTATTGGGGTGCCCCTTCGCCACGTATATAAAGGAGGGAGGGAGAGAGGAGGCCGTCCAGGTGTGGGCGCGCCAGGGGGAGTCCTACTAGGACTCCTAGTCCAAGTAGAATTCGGCCCCCCTTTTTCCTTTCTTCCATCGGAGGGAAAGGTAAGGGAGAGAGGGGGGAGGAAAGAGGGGGGCGGCCCCCTCCCCTAGTCCAATTCGGTTTAGGCAAGTGGAGGGGCGCCCCTCTCACGTGGCCCTTTCTCCTCTCCTCCAATAAGGCCCACTAGGCCCAATACTTCTCCCGGGGGGTTCCGGT
>NC_057813.1:529780453-529784334 GCF_018294505.1 Triticum aestivum | reverse complement strand
AAATGCCCGAATCACTCAGAACCATTTCGATGTCCAAATGCAACCTTCCAATATATGAATCTTTACCTCTCGACCATTTCGAGACTCCTCGTCATGTCCGTGATCTTATCCGGGACTTCGAACAAACTTCGGTACATCAAACCACGTAACACATAATACAAATCGTCATCGAACGTTAAGCGTGTATGTAGACATGACCGAGACACATCTCCAGTCAATAACCTATAGCGGAACCTAGATGCTCATATTGGTTTCTACATATTCTACGAAGATCTTTATCGGTCAAACCGCATAACAACATACGTTGTTCCCTTTGTCATCGGTATGTTACTTGCCCGAGATTTGATCGTCGGTATCATCATACCTAGTTCAATCTCATTACTGGCAAGTCTCTTTACTCGTTCCGTAATACTTTATCTCGCAACTAACTCATTAGTTACAATGCTTGCAAGGCTTATAGTGATGAGTATTACCGAGAGGGCCCAGAGATACCTCTTTGAAACACGAAGTGACAAATCCTAATCTCGATATATGCCAACCCAACAAACACCTTCGGAGACACCTGTAGAGAACCTTTAAAATCACACTTTTACGTTGTGACATTTGGTAGCACACAAAGTGTTCTTCCGGTATTCGGGAGTTGCATAATCTCATAGTCTGAGGAACTTGTGTAAGTCATGAAGGAAGCAGTAGCATTGAAACTGACACAATCATAATGCTAAGCTACCGGATGGGTCATGTCCATCACATCATTCTCACAATGATGTGATCCCGTTCATCAAATGACAACACATGTCTATGGTTAGGAAACATAACCATCTTTGATTAACGAGCTAGTCAAGTAGAGGCATACTAGGGACTATATGTTTTGTCTATGTATTCACACATGTACTAAGTTTCCGGTTAATACAATTATAGCATGAATAATAAAAATTTATCATGAATTAAGGAAATAAATAAGAACTTTATTATTGCCTCTAGGGCATATTTCCTTCAAAGACCGTTCCCGTGAATTCTACACCAACTATAGAGGAAGCTAATGATGATGATCATGAAACTTCAGATCAAGTTACTGCTCAACTTCGTAGGTCGACCAGAGCATGATCCGCACCAGAGTGGTACAGTAATCCTGTCCCGGAAGTTAAGCTATTAGACCATGGCGAACCTACAAACTATGAAGAAGCTATGATGAGCCCAGATTCTGATAAATGGCTTGAGGCCATGAAATCTGAGATAGGATCCATGTATGAGAACAAATTATGGACTTTGGTGGATTTGCCCGATGATCGACAAGCCATAGAAAATAAATGGATCTTCAAGAAGAAGACTGATGTTGATGGTAATGTTACTATCTACAAAGCTCGACTTGTCGCGAAAGATTTTTCAACAAGTTCAAGGAGTTGACTACGATGAGACTTTCTCACCCGTAGCGATGCTTAAGTCTGTCTGAATCTTGTTAACAATTGCCACATTTTATCATTATGAAATCTGGCAAATGGACGTCAAAACTGCATTGCTTAATGGATTTCTTAAAGAAGAGTTGTATATGATGCAACCAGAAGGTTTTGTCAATCCTAAAGGTGCTAACAAAGTGTGCTAGCTCCAGCGATCTATCTTTGGACTGGTGCAAGCATTTTGGAGTTGGAATATATGCTTTGATGAGGTGATCAAAGTATATGGTTTTATACAGACTTACGATGAAGCCTATATTTACAAGAAAGTGAGTGGGAGCTCTGTAACATTTCTGATACTATGTGTGGATGACATATTATTGATTGGAAATGATATAGAATTTCTAGATAGCATAAAAGGGTACTTGAATAAGAATTTTTCAATGAAAGACATCGATGAAGCTGCTTATATATTGGGCATCAAGATCTATAGGGATAGATCGAGATGCTTAATAGGACTTCCACAGAGCCTTGACAAAGTTTTGAAGAAGTTCAAAATGGATCAGTCAAAGAAAGGGTTCTTGCCTGTGTTACAAGGTGTGAAGTTGAGTAAGACTCAAAACCCGACCACGGCAGAAGATAGAGAGAGAATGAAAGTCACTCCCTATGCCTCAGCCATAGTTTCTATAAAGTATGACATGTTGTGTACCAGACCTATTGTGTACCTTGCCAAGAGATTGGCAAGGGGGTACAATAGTGATCCATGAGCAGATCACTAGATAGTGGTCAAAATTATCCTTACTTAGTAACCTAAGACGACTACGGAAATATTTCTTAGTTATGGAGGTGATAAAGAGTTCGTCATAAAGGGTTACGTTGATGCAAGCTTTGACACCGATTCGGATGAATCTGAGTCTCAATCTGGATATGTATTAAAAGTGGGAGCAATTAGCTAGAGTAGCACCATCCAGAGCATTATAGACATAGAATTTTGCAAAATACATATAGATCTGAATGTGGCAGGCCCGTTGACTAAACTTCTCTCACAAGCAGAACATGATCACACCTTAGTACTCTTCAGATATTAATCGCATGGCGATGTGAACTAGACTATTGACACTAGTAAACTCTTTGGGTGTTAGTCACATGGCGATGTGAACTATGGGTGTTAATCACATGGCAATATGAACTAGATTATTGACTCTAGTGCAAGTGGGAGACTGATGGAAATATGCCCTAGAGGCAATAATAAAATGGTTATTATTATATTTCCTTAATCATGGTAAAGGTTTATTATTCATGCTAGAATTGTATTGACCGGAAACTTAAATACATGTGTGGATACATAAAAAAATACCGTGTCCCTAGTGAGCCTCTACTAGACAAGCTCGTTGATCAAAGATGGTTAAGGTTTCCTAACCATAGACATGTGTTGTCATTTGATAACGGGATCATATCATTAGGAGAATGAAGTGATGGAGAAGACCCCTCCGTTAGCTTAGCATATTGATCATTCAAATTATTGATATTGCTTTCTTTGCGATAAATACATATTCCTTCGACTGTGAGATTATGCAACTCCCGGATACTGAAGGAATTCCTTGTGTGCTATCAAACGTCACAACATAACTAGGTGATCACAAAGATGCTCTACATGTATCTCCGAAGATGTTTGTTGAGTTGGCATAGATCGAGATTAGGATTTGTCACTCTAAGTATCGGAGAGGTATCTTTGGGCCCTTTCGGAAATACAAATCATAAGAAGCCTTGCAAGCAAAGTGACTAAGGAGTTAGTTGCAATATGATGTATTACGAAACGAGTAAAGATACTTGTTGGTAACGAGATTGAACTAGGTATGGACATACCGGCGATCGAATCTCGGGCAAGTAACATACCGACGGACAAAGGAAATTACATATTTTCTCATAACGGTTCGACCGATAAAGATCTTCGTAGAATATGTAGGAACCAAAATCTGCATCTAGGTTCCGCTATTGGTTATTGACCAGAGAGGTGTCTCGGTGATGTCTACATAGTTCTCGAAGCCGTAGGGTCCGCACGCTTAACGTTCGTTGTCAATACAGTGTTATATGAATTATGTGATTTGGTGACCAAATGTTGTTTGAAGCCCTGGATGAGATCACGAACATGACGAGGAGCTCCCGAATGGTCCGGAGGTAAAGATTGATATATAGGATGACACTATTTGGACATGAGAAGAGTTTTGGGGCATACCGGGTAGTCATCGGGTCATCGGAAGGGGTTCCGGTAAGCCCGGGGAGGTATATTGGCCATATGGGCCAAGAGAAGGGAGCACACCAGCCCACAAGGGGCTGGTGCGCCCCTCTATGGCTGCCGGCCCTAGGGGAGAAGGAAAGAGGTGAATAGGTCTCATCCTTCCTTTCCTCTCCTCCTCTTTCCACCCCCCTTAGGGGAATTATGGCAAGGGGGCGCACGCTAGGGCAGGAGCCCTAGGGCTGGCCGGCCAC
>NC_057813.1:529764621-529780151 GCF_018294505.1 Triticum aestivum | reverse complement strand
GTAACATCCCAAAATTTTCCAAATTTTGGAATGTTAATAAATAAGTAATATTGTGTGAATTGCTTAAATTTTCACGGGAATTTAAAACTTTTTGAGACCTTGTTTAAACTTTTCGAACCACGTTATAAAAGTTGGATAATGTTCTTTATCCAAGAAAGAAAACTATGGTTGGAAAGTTTATTCAATGGCATTCCATTTACTTTTGAACTTTGTGAAATATTTTGAATCCACATTCAAATATATGAGTGAGAACAAAATGACTTTCTCAAATGTGGTGGATGAATATTTCATTTTAAGTTCTCTGAATTTATGGGTTTCACTGAAATTGGATCTTATATGTAATTTTAACGCCATTTAAATATTTCCAAAGTATTCACATAAAATTTAATGAGCGGAGATAATGTGACTTCTCCAAAAATATATTTGGAAATATTTAATATGGTACAACTATCCTTATGTGAATTTGCAAAACTCAGAATTGATTTTTTTGGTGTAATTTAATTATGTCCATAAAGAATGTGTTGTAGTTTGTGCACACAAATAATCTGAAACTATATTTTCGTAGGCACCAAATTATAATTATGTGTGTGCAAACTTTTTTCTGTCTATTTAAAGTTTTTCTGTCCAACATAAGTATTAAAAATAAACTAAACCTACAGGCATGGCCCAACTCCTTCGGCCTCATGATCAGGCTGGCCAACTGACTGAGCAGCCCACGAGGGAAGCGCTCGTCTTTCTCAACTAACTGAGCAGTACACAGAGACATCCATGGCATTAGTAGGTCACGCCCAGCGCCCCCCCCTTCACTCCGCGCACTATCTGACCTCCTGTATCGTCACCGCGCCCTACCTCGACCCTTTGCCTTCCTCGGTGCGCCTTGGAGACTCCTGTAGTGGCCATTACAAGGCAGAGGAACAGCCACCATTAAACATCACCATCTCCTCGAATCTGACCTCCTTTCTCCTATAAATAGTACCCATAGGTGCACCTCACAACCCTCGCCCCCTCGTGAGGAAACCCCTCTCTTCCTCGCCCTCCTCTGCGAGCAATTGCTCGGCGGAGTTCGGCAACTCCGACGGCCGCTCCACGCCGCCACGGGACGAGGCCGAGCCTGTGACCTTATCCAACGGACTCCTCTTGTCGACCTCTTCAGCGTTCTCGTGCTACTTGATGTCGGGGACCTTCTTCCCCAACTCCGGCGACCTTCTTCACCAACTCCGGCGACCAACTCTGCCAACCCTCCTCTAAATTCCGTAAGTCATTTTCTCAGAAAAATATCCATATTTCGGAAATTCGTATCTCCCAAACCGTATGTCCGATTTCGACAAACAAGATATCCCCGGATTCGTGGGAACCTGTAGTTTTATATGAAATTATAAAATTTCACTTTTGAGCAAACTAAATTTAGTTTTGATTTGAATAGTAAATTGAATATGTCTGCCATATCTTTTAATCTGTAATTCATACCAAAAAGCTTATTATATAAAAATTGGTCATTAGAACCATACCTATCTGTTAGGACCCATAACTTAATTTTCCAACCATGCTTGTTTCATGTTTTAGCCTCTACACCATAAAATCACTTTCTTTCCTCATAATTTAACATCTTCGACCAATTAAATTTTATGCTTAGACAAATCTCTTAGATTGATCTCTAGAAAACCTATGTGGCCATATGTTACTACCACAAACATTTGGAGTTAGTAAATTATTAGTTTCAGTTCCCTAAACTCATAACTTTCAATTCCCATAGTTGACCACAAGTCTAATATTCTAAATAGTTTCTTTATGAAAAATTGGTTATCAAAACTTGTTTCTCAACCACTATATATTGACACCATGACCTTCCCTTGAACCAACTTCGCCCACCCTAGAATAAAATCTATGACATATTCCCATCCAAAGAAACTTCTTATCTCAACCATAGCCACGAAATGATAATTATCCTACAAATGTATTTATATTGTTAATTTGAATCTTTCATTTGGATCTTCATTTGGATTTGTTGTGTGTTGAAGTATTTTGTTTTATCGTTAGATATATCGTAAAGTGAAGGAATGACGATAGCAAATAGAGAATCAACTTCAAAAATCAGGCAAGTTGCATCTTAATCATTCCTTGTCCTATGTTTTGTAATATGCATGAATTCTTTTATTACTATGCATGTTTTACTAAAAAGTTTTGCAAACAACTATTTCTAGTTAAAGCCCTAGGAACTTGTAGCTATGCTTAGCCACGCTTACAAAGAAAAGGGTTGGGAAATCAAAGAAGTTTTAAACGATTAAACTTCCTGTCCTTTGGGGCAACATTTTGCGAAAACTTTTAAGAAGAAACTATATACTATTTTTACTTCTACTCCGTGGGCGGAATGGTATTGACGGGAGTGTCTTCAAGTGATTGCGCCCATCGGGGTCTTGCAGGAATGCGCCCGACTGGGGTCTTGCACACAAGTTTTTGGTGGGGACTGCCGTCCAGGGGAATGAGATCTTCCAAGTACAGTTCGATGTAGCTTCCAGTACGGCCACATGCTACTATGGGCTCTGGCTTAGCTTAGTACTAATGGGAAACCCTTACCTTAGGACCACCATTGGAGAGGGGCTTTAATTGCCTAAGTTGCGGGCGGCTTGATCAGGTATAGGGGGCTATTACGGAAAGGCTTCGTCACAATATCCTCCTAGTCATACACCCAAGCGTGTAACGATAAACGGGGTTGGTTGTGTCATGTGAGGAACGTGGACGACCACTGCACAGGGTTTAACCTAATCGATTCGCCGTGCCCCGGGTTATGGGCAATTTTGAGCAACTGAAGACTTGGACTGAAGAAGAACCTCCCCTCTATTTTCTAAAAGTCTATTTTAAAGGTTAAAGTTGAGGAATGAGCACAGTGAATGTGTTTCACTTCAACCTTATGTATGTTTTAAACTATTTTGGAGAATGAGAACTAGTGCGTATATCCAAGTGTCTCACTCCTACCTTTTATACTAAAAACTATTTCTATTTCAAAAGAAGTTTACAAAATTTAGTATAGGAGAAAAAATTGTCTTTATGCAAAGGAAGCCTCCACCAATACTTACCCTACATATATATTCTGTTAAACTTTCCTTTGCAACTTGCGAGTACATTCCATGTACTCATCTGCATATTTCATGTGCAGATCTCGACAGATTAAGAGATGATAGGGTTATGGTCTACACTCAACGAGCCCTGTGGCGTTGATAGAGCCCTAACTTAGCGACTACGTATAATTCCACTATATTATGAGTCAGCATTGAGTTGTGCCTATGGTATGTATTTGCTTAATTTTGGATCTATCATTGTAGTAAAATGATGTATGTTTTACTGATATTCATTCTTGTTACTGTGTGTGCTAACTATGATCCAGGGATAGCATAGTAAGCACACAGACTTGGGTTTTGTCAAATCTGGGTCGATACAAAATGGTATCAGAGCATACATTGACTGTAGGTCGTGACCCTAGAAAATGGTTTAGAAATAGGAAGACCTTGATAGGAACAACAATTATTTTCGGCATTACTAAAATTGCAATTCTTGTACCTTTTGTTTTCTTTACTAAGGTTCTCCTATTTCAAACCTGTAGATGGAATATTGTGACTTGAGCCAGGCATCCCACTATGAAAGAGTTTTATTTGGAACCCATCTTTTAAGGTTGGTTCAGACACTAAGACTTCGAGTCCCCAAGATTACAGCATGGCACCATGTGGAGAGGGGAAGCTACTGGAATGCCAACATTACCATTTATGGACATTCAGAGATGGAGAACATGATCTTCTTCAAAATGCATCCAACTCTTGAGGGAGTTGTGAGTGATGTCGTACACGGTATAATAGCATGTCTATGCGAACGTTATCACCAGGAGCTAGAAGGCACTTTCTTCCATGATTTGGGGTGGCAGGAGATCACTGGAGAACCTGGCAGGATCAGGGAAGATCATAAGAGAAAACTCAATGACATGTTGAGTCATAATCAGGATATAGAAAGGTATCTCAAAGGTCTCCAACTGGAGCATTCCGAAGCTTTGCAAAAGATAGGGGCCATGAAGGAAGTTAGGACCCTCCTGGAGCAGAACATGGGGATACTGCGAGAAGATTTGGAGAAAAACAAAGATGAAGTCCAGTCTCAAGAGATAGAAATCAAGAAGCTACAGAAGGAATTATGGGAAGAAAAGGCTCGCAATAAGAAACTCAAGTTAGAAAAGAGGGTTCTAAAAGGAGAAGAGGCTGAAGAAGAGGATTTCTCAGCCAACTCCTCTAATGAGAGTGACAATACCTCCCTCAGCAGCATCAACCTAGATGTTGAATCTAGAACTTGAGACCGCCATGAGTGTAATAAAGGAGGCAAAAGGATAAACTGCAAACCTGTAGAAGTTATGACCAAACCATGGGGAAGTAACCCAAGGAACCCAAACCTATTTCTTGCTAGCCTCTGCAAATCTCGAGGACGAGATTTTTTTTAAGGATGGTAGTTTTTAACATCCCAAAATTTTCAAAAATTTGGGATGTTAATAAATAAGTAATATCGTGTGAATTGTTTCAATTTTCACGGGAATTTAAAACTTTTTGAGACCTTGTTTAAACTTTTTAAACCATGTTATAAAAGCTGGATAATATTCTTTATCCAAGAAAGAAAACTATGGTTAGAAAGTTTATTCAATGGCATTCCATTTACTTTTGAACTTTGTGAAATATTTTGAATTTGGATTCAAATATATGATTGAGAACAAAATGACTTTCTCAAATGTGGTGGATGAATATTTCATTTGAAGTTCTTTGAATTTATGGATTTCACTGAAATTGGATCTTATATGTAATTTAACGCCATTTAAATATTTCCAAAGTATTCAGATATAATTTAATGAGCGGAGATAATGTGACTTCTCCAAAAATATATTTGGAAATATTTAATACGGTACAACTATCCTTCTGTGAATTTGCAAAACTCAAAATTGATTTTTTGTGTAATTTAATTATGTCCATAAAGAATGTATTGTAGTTTGTGCACACAAATAATTTTATTAAAATCTGAAACTATATTTCGTAGGCACCAAATTATAATTATGTTTGCAAACTTTTTTTCTCTCTATTTAAACTTTTTCTGTGCAACATAAGTATTAAAAATAAACTAAACCTAGTGGCATGGCCCAACTCCAATCTACATTTTTTTCCTCTTACCTTCGGCCTCATGTTCAGGCTGGCCCAACTGACTGAGCAGCCCACGAGCGAAGCGCTCGTCTTCCTTGAGAGCGGAAAAACCTATTCGACGCTAGCTGCGGCAAGATGTCGCTGTTTCGCACATGCAATCGAGGGATCGTGCGGATTTGGGCCAGCCCGTTTAAGTGGCTTCAGCGTTCCGGTTTTGGGAACCTTCTCGAAGTTCCCAGCCGGTTTTTTACGGTTTTGGGAAACTTCTAGAAGGTTCCTAAAACGGATTTTTTTCTATTCTGCTTCTCTTTACTTTTTTTCCCTGTTTCTTCTTTTCCTTTTCTCTCCTTTATTCCTTTTTCTCTTTGTTTAATTTATATATTTTTTATTTTTTATGTTTTCTTTTTTTCCTTTTCATTCTCTTTCTCAAATTCAATTTGAATTTCTGAACAAATTTTCTATGGGAACATTTTTGAATTTCTGAAAAAAAATTGTAAGCCCATAATTTGTTCAATTTCAAAAATGTTTCCATAAAAAATTTGTTCATAATTTTAAAAAATGTTCACGTTTCCAAAATTTGTTCGGGGAGTTTAAAATAATGTTCGGGCTTTCAAAATTTGTTCAGAAATTCAAAAATGTTCCCATAAAATATTTGTTCACAGTTTTGAAAAATGTTCTTGCTTTCAAACTTTGTTCCCAAATTCAAAAATTGTTCGGGAAGTTTCAAATAATGTTCGGGCTTTCAAAATTTGTTCAGAATTTAAAAAATGTCCCCATTTTCCAAAAAAAAATGTTCACAAATTCAGAATACTCTTGTGGTTCCTTTTTTTTTGTTTTTATGAAAAAATGTTTGGAATTCCAAATTTTGTTTGTGTTCTAAAAAAACGTCCACGCTTTTAAAGAAAGATTTGGAGCTTCTTAAAATACCCCTACATTGCCTTGTTCGTGTCGTTACAGCACATGTTTGATCAGCCCCTCCCTGTAGTTCTTTTATTACTTCGCGGTGCAGATTATTCACGAATGCGCCATCAGCTCGAGTGGCTAGCTACAGGCATTCGACAGCCACAGGTCGCGAGGTCGATCCCCCGCGTCGCTCAATTTTTTGCAACAGCACGTTGTTCGCTCGCTGCAGTGCCGCTAATGGGCCGGCCCACTCGGTGGTGCCCCTGTGCGTTTCGGCGGCAATTTGACGCAAAATGCGACATATAGGACCTCTCCTTGAGAGCTCCTGTTCGACGCTCGTTAGCGTCAAACAGGGGAGGCTTCGCTGAAGGTTTCACGCAAGCGGGCCGGCCCATTCCTAGGAGTCGAGGGAACATAATAAAAACGGAAAAATACCAGCGTAGGATGGAGTGGAGCTCTCGACCTCACTCAGAATAACAGCATTGCCAACCACTGCATCAAGGGACCGGGCATGTCTTTAATAACTGCGCCACCCTTGAAGTGCTATGTGCACCGGCATCTCATTTTTTAATCTTCATTAGAAATGAATAATCTTTTTCGGAACAAATTTCAAAACTAGAACAAAATTTTAAAACGTATTATTTTAAAAAAGTGGAAGTTATTAAAACATGAATACAATTATGAATTCAAACATTTATTGATTCTTTTATGTAGGATAAACAAATTTTAGATATATATTTAACTTTTTGTAATATACGTTGAACAACTTTTAACTACACTTTGAACATTTTTGTGATAGACACCGAACAATATTTAAAACACATTGAACTTTTTTGTGATATACGATGAACAACTAAATATACATTGAACATTTTGTGTAATATACACTGAACAATTTGAACTACACATTGAACATTTTTGTGATATACACAAAACAAAATGTAAATACATGTTGAATGATTTAGTGATATACGATGAACAATTTTTTGAATTGTGGACAATTTTTTTTAAAAGTGAACCAAATTTGAAACTGTGAACAATTTTTGAAATCATGAGCAAAATGAAAAACGTTTCTGAAAACAAAGGATAAGATAAAAACGAAAAGGGATCTATAAAAGCAAAGGGAAAAAGGAAAGAAATAGAAATAAAAACTGAAAAAAAACACAACAAAAAAGAAAAAGGAAAACAGAGAAAAAAAACAGAAAAGCGGCAAAAAGGAAAAAAACAGAAAAAAAATCGGTTGAGGGATCCTTCTAGAAGGTTCCCCAAACCAGTTTGCCTACTTTAACGCTGGAATTGGGCCGGCCCGTTTCGCGGTGCTCTCTCGAGCGCTTCAGCGGAAGCACAGCATCTGGACGCTCGCGGGCGTCAAATAGGTAACGCCGTCTTCCTCCTCGTGCACATGTGCACGTGAGTACACAGAGACATCCATGGCAGTAGCAGTTCACGCCCAGCGCCTCCCCTTCACTCCCCGCACTATCTGAACTCCTGGATCGTCACCCGCGCCCTCCCTTGACCCTTTGACTTCCTCAGTGTGCCTTGAAGACTCCTGTGGTGGCCATTACATGGCAGAGGAACAGCCACCATTAAGCATCACCATCTGCTCGAATTATGATCTCCCCTCTCCTATTAATAGTACCCATAGGTGCACCTCACAGCCCTCACCCCCTCCCGAGGAAACCCCTCTCTTCCTCGCCCTCCTCTGCGAGCAATTGCTCGTCGGAGTTCGGCAGCTCCGGCGGCCGCTCCACGCCGCCACGGGACGAGGCAGAGCCTGTGACCTTATCCAACGGACTCCTCTTGTCGACCTCTTCACCGTTCTCCTGATACTTGACGTTCGGAACCTTCTTCCCCAACTCCGGCGACCAACTCCGGCATGCCTCCTCTAAATTCCGTAAGTCATTTTTTCAGAAAAATGTCCAAATTTCAGAAATTCGTATCTCCCAAACTGTATGTCCGATTTTGACAAATAAGATATCCCCGGATTTGTGGGAACCTTTAGTTTTTTATGAAATTATAAAATTTCACTTTTGAGCAAACTAAAATTTAGTTTTGATTTGAATGGTAAATTGAATATTTTTGCCATATCTATTAATCTATAATTCATACCAAAAAGCTTATTGTATAAAGATTGGTCATTAGAACCATACCTATCTGTTAGGACCCATAACTTAATGTTTCAACCATGCTTATTTCATGTTTTAGCCTCTACACCATAAAATCACTTTCTTTACTCATAATTTAACATCTTCGACCAATTAAATTTTATGCTTAGATAAATCTCTTAGATTGATCTCTAGAAAACCTCTGTGGTCATATGTTACTACCACAAAAATTTGGAGTTAGTAAATTATTAGTTTCAGATCCCTAAACTCATAACTTCTAATTCCCATAGTTGACCACAAGTCTAATATTCTAAAAAGGTTTCTTTGTGGAAGTTTGTTTATCAAAACTTGTCTCTCGATCACTCTATATATTGACACCATGATATTCCCTGAAACCAACTTGACCCACCCTGGAATAAAATCTATGACATATTCCCATCCAAAGAAACTTCTTATCTCGACCATAGCCATGGCATGATAATTATCCTACGAATGTATTTATATTGTTAATTTGAATCTTTCATTTGGATTTGTTGTGTGTTGAAGTATTTTGTTTTATCGTTAGATATATCGTAAAGTGAAGGAGTGACGATAACAAATAGAGAATGACCTTCAAGAATCAGGCAAGTTGCAACTTGATCATTCATTGTCCTATGTTTTGTAATATGCATGCATTCTTTTATTACTATGCATGTTTTACTAAGAAGTTTTGCAAACAACTATTTCTAGTTAAAGCCCTAGGAACTTGTAGCTATGCTTAGCCACGCTTACAAAGAAAAGGGTTGGAAAATCAAAGAAGTTTTAAATGATTAAACTTCCTGTCCTTTGGGGCAACGTTTTGCGAAAACTTTTAAGAAGAAACTATATACTATTTTTACTTCTACTCCGTGGGCAGAATGGTATTGACGGGAGCGTCTTCAAGTGATTGCGCCCATCGGGGTCTTGCAGTGAATGCGCCCGATTGGGGTCTTGCACACAAATTTTTGGTGGGGATTGCTGTCGAGGGGAATGAGATCTTCCAAGTACAGTTTGATGTAGCTTCCAATACAACTACATGCTACTATGGACTCTGGCTTAGCTTAGTACTGACGGGAAACCCTTACCTTAGGACCGCCATCGGAGAGGGGCTTTCATTTGCTAAGTTGCGGGCAGCTTGGCCAGGTATAGGGGGTTGTTAGGGAAAGGCTTCGTCACAATCTCTTCCTAGTCATACACCCAAGTGTGAAACAATAAACAGGGTTGGTTGTGTCATGTGGGGAACTTGTACGACCTTTGCAGAGGGTTTAACCTAATCAATTGGCCGTGCCCCCGGTTACGGGCAATTTTGAGCAATTGAAGACTTGGACAGAAGAAGAATCCCCCCTCTATTTTCTAAAAGTATGTTTTTAGGGTTAAAGTTGAGGAATGAGCACAGTGAATGTGTTTCAATTCAACCTTATGTATGTTTTAAACTATTTTGGAGAATGAGCACTAGTGTGTATATCCAAGTACCTCACTCCTACCTTTTATACTAAAAACTATTTCTATTTCAAAAGAAGTTTACAAAATTTAGTATAGGAGAAAAAAATTGCTTTATGCAAAGGAAACCTCCACCAATACTTACCCTGCATATATATTCTGTTAAACTTTCCTTTGCCACTTGCGAGTACATTCCACGTACTCATCTGCACATGTCATGTGCAGATCTCGACAGATTAAGAGACGATAGGGTTATGGTCTACACTCAACGAGCCCAGTGACATTGATGGAGTCCTAACTTAGCGACTACATATAATTCCATTGTATTACGAGCCATCATTGAGTTGTGCCTATGGTATGTATTTGCTTAATTCTGGATCTATCGTTGTAATAAAATGATGTATGTTTTACTTATATTCATTCTTGTTATTGTGTGTGCTACCTACGATCCAGGGATAGCACAGTAAGCATAGAGACTTGGATTTTGTCAAATCCGAGTCTTTACATATGTGGAGAGGGGGCGCACACAAGGACACAACATTGTCTTAGCCGTATGCGGTGTCGCTCTCCACAGTTTTATCCCTCAGTCATATTTTCATAGTGCTTAGGCGAAGCCCTGCGGAGATACACTACTAGGGAAAAGGCTAGCAGTAGCGCGGGTTTTAGATGTATCATTAGCGCCGGGATCGGCGCTACTAATAAGGCGCTACAGCTAACAGATAGCAGTAGCGCGTGCTCACCGGCGCTACTGCTACACAAGTGTAGCAGCAGCGCTGTTAGCGGAAGCTCGCTACTGCTAGTAGCTCCAGCGCGCTTTGCATTGACGCGCTACCGCTATCGCGGCGCTGCTGCTAACTTTTATACACTCGCTACTGCTAATTTAAGTAGGTTTTTTTGTTTTTTTTGGCATATTTGTTTTGTATTTGAACAGGCTTTATAGAAGAATCTTTAGCACATAAAAATGTCATCATGATACACATACAAATGCCTGCGAGACCACAAATGTAATCATAGCATGTACATACAAATAGTCTCATCATAATCATCATCCAACACAAAGTGATATCTTGTCATCATCTCGAAAATAGTGATACATGCAAGTCTCGAATACATGCAACTACAACAACGTCATCCATCTAAACAAAGGTATACGCAAGAAGTGCTATCACTATGAGTGAGAGCGGAACTATGCAGTACATGAGGTGGCGGTTACGAGTCCTCTCTCGCGCTAGCATGAACCTCAAGTAACTAGCTTCTCCTTCTTGTCTGCTTTTGAAGCCTTTATGGCTGGCGCCCGTGAACCCATTCACTTGTGCCTGACACTCATGCCACTCGTTGTACACCCCCGGAACCTTTCCTTTGTACACGACATAGCAATTCCATCTGGCCATCAAGAAACTAGGTACCTGTTAGAGATGCATGTTCATGAAGAGGATGTACAATCATATATATGCAACAAAATATACTAGAGCAACACCGAAAAAGAAAGGGTTAGCAACTAGATGCAACATATAGCACGCAAATTAATTAACTAGAGGTACGCAGGTCATCATACGCAAACTAACAAAGTAGTGTTACGCAAGTTCGACAAGGACCGTGGACATCACAAAGTTTCATCGCTACAAAAATTATACAAGTTAAACCGACACATATCATCATCATCGGCATCATAAATCACTAGAAGTTCCATCCTTCCATATCATCGAGGACGAACCCTAGCCTCTTGAACGGCGTGAGGTCTAGACGTTGCATGCCTATGCGAGTTCGGACATCAGCTCGCGATATAGGGCTGTGGTGGAACATCCCCTTCTCATCGACGACTTCTTTCATGATGATCGTCGCAATGTCGCTTTGGATGCGAAAGAAGTCATCTGTAAGTTTATAATCCGCTTCTCCATGAGATTCTAGCCACTTGTGGATATGATCATCATTTCTGCTGTTAATGCGAAGTTTTTGGTGATCCGTGTTGAACTGAATCATGAGATGGACGATGTAGAATCCATCCTTCTTGCTTGGTTTTGGGACATGGATGCAGGAGAAGTTAGTTTTATGCGCGAAACCCATCTTCTTGTTCCTTTGTTTCTTGATCTGCGCGTGGCCACCTCTAAAGCTGAAGCCTTGGAGAGCATCATCTAGAATATTCATTATGTGGGTGTAGTCTTTTTTCTCGTAGTCTCTGGAAGGGTCAAAATACACGGTGTGGGAGACTTGCGGGTAAAGAACGATAAGGACGGTGCGCCCGTTGCTGCGGGGAAAAGACACCTCAAATTATTCCCCATATGAGAGAGAAGGAATGATTGAAATGTACGAAAGGGTTGTCCGGCACTGACTTACTTTGGATGATAAGGCACAAGGACAATTTCCCGGTCCTTATTCTGTACCATGAAGTTTTGGAGGTACTCCCTAGCAGTTTCACGCTCAAAGTCACCGAGACTCAAGAAATACTCGTGCATGTCGTACGGATCCACCACACAGATTTGCGAGACTTCTTCACTCTTCATGACGGAGCTCATATGTAGCGCAAAAAGGCGGACGATAGTAAAATCAAGCCGCCTTGTTAGAAACATCTCAAAGATATGGTCAAACCGCAGGAAGAACACCTCCGCGGGCCGTGTGTCGACGTAGCACTTCCCCTCAGGCACACGAGACGCGTATGTCGGATATCCTGGATCCTTTGAGGCTAGTAGGCTTTTTCTCAATCGATAGCACATGGTCGTGCAGTCTCCTGAGATCCCCTGATAGTGCCTCCAGCAGTTTCGGCGGTAGCATCGGCTCGCCCGTGAGATGGAACATGACCGCACTTTTCATGGGTACATGCTCTTCAGAATGCATCGTCTGGCTGCTATATGCTCTGGCTTGTTTGGAGGCAGTTACCTTCCCTGATCTCTTCCTCTCCTTTTTCTTGGGCACACCTTCCATACCCTTCCTTAACCCCTGCCCCAGTGTTCCCGGGCTAAGTACTGTACGACCCTCGCGCCCGGCTAGTTGAGCATGTGTTGAGGCAGCATCTTCAGGCGTGTCCTGTGAGGATTTCATGAAGAGAGACTTTTTGCAATCCATGGTACGACCCTGCCCGGGCATATCATCCATATCCTCATTAGCAAGCTGGTAGCCCGATTCGTCATATGGTTGACTCATCATATCTATGTCACAGTCATACGCGTTTGTATTGAGGAAATCCATAGGGTCTCAACCTCCGTCTCATCATCCATTCTCTGTTCTACAGGAGAAATTACATCAGCCAGTACTATTGCACCCCCTTCATCATGTCGTCCGCCGCTCTCACCCGGCACTACAGGAGCTGGTAATTGCGTAGGCGGGGTGGTGGTCTTCGCACATGCTTGTTGATGTGTGGTAGTTATTGGTGTGCTCTCGGCCGGCTCCAGGCGAATAAGATTCTTCGGCCATAGCAGCACCCAATTCTTGCAGCTTCCAATCCGCGGCGGGGTCTCGTCGTCCGCTCCCACATGCTGTACTGGAGGAGGAAAATCCTCGTGCCCTGATTTCACATTGGTCAAGCTAACCCTGAAGTGCCCAGCGGGGATCGGCTGGTTGTGGAACGTGCGTTGAGAGGGGTCCATTATCATCCCCTTTCCCGCATCCACCTTCTGGCCTTTGATCAAGTAGAGTATGGTGCACGGGGTTTCTTTCGCCTGCAAACACATATGTCTGTGGCGTAAAACAACCGAAAGGCAACAAAAATGGAATATTATATATATATATATATGTTGGTGCGACATGTAATTACCGTGACGGCGTCGAGCTCAGTCAAAGACGAAGGCCCACCTAGCACGCCTGAGACTAAGGACGGGCTGCTATGAGCGGGAGCGGCTGCGAGAGGAGGCCCGGTTGCGTGAGCAAGTGATGGTGCGATGGTGTTGTTGTTCATGGAGTTGCTCCCGACGAAACTGGGCATCGGGAAATCATGTATCGTCTTGTCTGGGTTTTTCTTCGTCCAGTTGATGATAACTGGAACCAAGTTAGTAGCAAAATCATTTCTGCAGGTAGTTACAGCTGCATTGACTGCCTGCTGTAGCAACTCATATTTGTCCTCGGCTGCTTTTTTCGCGTCCTCAACTGCTTTTTTCTCGACCGCAAGCTTCACCTTCGCGTCGATGTCCGCCTGACTAAACTTCTTTTTCAGCTTCTTGGCCTCCGGGCCCTCGTTGTAAAACACCTTCCACGTGGCGCCGTCTCCAGCGCCGTGCACATGACCATATTGCGGCCGCTAATCCAAAGGGAGTCCCTTAAGTTCGTTCAAGGCCTGGTTGAGAGGGGTGTCCCACTTGGGCCTCATCGGAGAAGTAGGGCTTTCGGCTGCAAGCTGGTGTTGCTTCTCCAGTAGTCTAATCAATTTCCTCGTGATCTTTACTGTGTAAAAAACCTTTTTCTCCTTGTCCCACTTGTAGCGGGCCCTTGTGAGGTCATGCTCCAAGGGGTTGGTGAACTTCGCGAAGGGGTCTGGGAGACCCGCGGCTTCATGTTCCGTGTCCTCCTTATCCCATATGGGCCTTTTACCGAGGTAGCCACGGCTTCCGAGGCGATGCTTCCCCGTGTTCCTTTGCTGAAGACTCTTGAATTTCGCAGCCTTAGCCTTGGCTGCCTCGGTAGCGCAAGTGTCCTTGAACTTTTCGAACTCCTCTTCCGTAAGTGTCGGATTTTCCACCGGAATCTTGGACAGGGGTTCATCAGCCTCAATAGCTCGTTTCACCCTCCCTTTCCAGGAGGCCAAATCATTGCTGAACATGCCCATGGCGTGATTGTTAATCTTTTTCATCTTCGGATCATCCCATGGTTGTTCTATGTTATCACCCCGGTCGGGGAACTTCAATCTCTTGTGCAACTTTGTTAGGAGCAACTGCATCAAATGTTCTTTACTCCTTAAGTCATCGTCGTTGATGCTCGCGCATTCCCGTAGGATGCATCCTACTTGGTTCCCATAGCACTTGCGAGGTTCTTCCGGCTCTAACGGCTCAAACTTGCCAGGTGCCATCTTTGTGATCACAAGTCGTCCAATCCCTAGTTTGTTAGGTTTTCGTATCCTCTGCTTCTTATGCTTCCTCTTTTCGGTAGCGGCATCGGGGCCGGTACCTTCCCTGCCGGTACTTTCCCCGCCAGTACCTTCCCCACAGGTCTCGGTGCCGCCATCGGTGTCGGCGCTGTCGGTGTCGATGTCGGCGTCAATACCATCATCGAGGCCGACCTGCAAACCTTGCTTAGCAGTTAAATAGTCAAGGTACTCTTGTTCACCCTCATAATCCATCTCGTCTGCATCTTGGTCAGAAGGCCCAGTTTCTTCGTTGTTCGACATGTTTCCTATGATTAAGTGTCCTCATTTATTTCTAAAAGTATGAATAAATGAGAAATGACATAAAAAGAAATCTATGTGCCAGCACTCGATATGCCAACTATGTAGCACAAAATCATGCCTTTATTCATGGGAAATTTCGGCATGACCTTTGCTAAAAATGGACATATCGAGCGCCTGAAATTCACCGGAACGGAAATGAATCAACATTCCGGCGTAACATAGGCCACTCGGATCATTTTCCAAACATGACATGTCCAAAACATGACATATGCACATATCACATGTCCAGTTCAAATTTGCACATATCACATGTCCAGTTCAAATTTTGAATCCTAGCTAAATTCATAACTAAATAGATAACCTAATTAACATACTGCCCTAACTAAAACCTAAGTAAATTAATCGAAGAACCCTAGCAGAGAGAGAGGGAGGGTTTACAGAGGGTGCAGGGGCGAGGAGGCAGGCCCGACGACGGCCGGGAGGGGAGAGGAGGGAGCCGAGGGCCGACGGGTCGGGGGCGAGCGCGCCAGGGTCGGGGGCGAGCGCCGGCGCCGGGGTCGGGGGCGAGGGCCAGGTCGGGGGCGAGCGCCGGGG
>NC_057813.1:529745519-529764276 GCF_018294505.1 Triticum aestivum | reverse complement strand
AGTGGGGATTTGGGGGGGGGGAGGCGGGATGAAGCAGGGCGGGTGAGAATTTTGGGTTAAGTGGACGTAGCAGTAGCGCATTTGTACAAAACGCGCTGCTACTACCTTCAGTAGCTGTAGCGCTTTATACGAATTTCGCTTCTACTAACTTCAGTATCTGTAGCGGTTTAGGCAAAACGCGCTGCTACTACCTTCGCTACTGCCAGTTTTCCCTTTTCTTTTCCTTTATTTTATCCCACTTTTATTTCCCGAGGGCAGTGAACGAAGGGAGGGCGATATATATTGCATCATTTGACGGTTAAATATGTATGCAAAATAGGAACATATATATTACACATCATTGGACCCATGCATAATAATGGCTAAGTGTGTATACAAAATAGGAACATATATATATATATATATATATATATATATATATTACATCATTTGACCGATAACATAAGTTTCCTCAGTGCTGACGTTTTCGTTTTTGAGTCAGCTTCTTTCCCTTCTTGTTCGTCGAAGAATAATTGAGCCCCTCATTGTGACTTTGCCTTTTCCATGGAGTACGATTTTTCTTAGGTAATGTAGTATTGATTCTTCTTTTGACGTATACTTCATCATCATCGTCATCTTCCCTCATTGGGTTGCCATACTGATCATAGTCTTCCTCGTTGGCGACTCCATCCATTCCAATGATGTTCCTTTTGCCTCTCCTCACGATAACACGGCTGGGATTGCACGGGTCAGTTATGAAGAAGCATTGTGTCACGTGCTTAGCGTGTACCCATGGCTCATTTTTTGTGATAGCGTTCACGGTAGCGCTCTTGGCGTCGGGTATAGTCATGGTAGTGAAAATCCAGCTTTCTCTTTCGACATTCTTAGCCCATCTGACATAGAACATCATCGTGTTGCGCAGTCCAGAGTAGTCAAGCTCCCAGATCTCCTCGACCCTTCCATAAAATCGTTCAGTTGCGCCATTGTCGCTACCGGTCATGCATTTCATCGTCACCCCTGAGTTCTGATCATCACTGTCCATATATTTGGCCTCCGTGTAGAACGTGTATCCGTTGATATCATATGCCTGATAGGTTACGAGGTTGGGCGAGGGGCCATGTCCTAAGGCGTATATGAGCAATCCGTCCTTAGAGCCCTCCTCCGGGGGATTAGCAATAATATGATTTTGAACCAATGCAGGAAAGTGGAGTTGTGCTCTCTAGTAACTTCGGCGTCCGTCCTGCATACCCCCCGGTCACGATACTTCTTTGCGATAATTTCTTTGTGCAGTGCCACAAAAGGATCCACCTCATCTAGGTGTTGTAGCAGTACCAAGTTTGCTCTGTCAAAGTCGCTGCATCGATCTGAGTATGCCACGTGCAGTTCCCTGCGACCGTTGCAGAGTGACCATCTCCTTCGAGCCTCCCATCGTGCTTGTTAACGGGCAAACCAACACTAACACCAGGCGGCTGGTCTGCGCCATATAGAAAATTCTCACAGAAAGAGATGCACTCTTGTGCCAAATAGCCCTGGACGATGCTTCCATCCGGACGGGACATGTTACGAACGAATCCTTTGATGATCCCATTCATCCTCTCAAACGGCATCATGTTGTGCAGGAATGACGGCCCCAGGTCTATTATGTCATCCAAAATATGGACACACAGATGCACCATCACGTCAAAGAACGCGGGCGGGAAGTACATCTCAAGCTCATTCAGTATCACAACGATCTCTTCCTGTAGTCTTTGGATCTGCTTCACACTGATCAACTTTCGAGAGATGACGTCGAAAAAGTTGCAGAGACCAATAAGCGTGTCACGGACGTGCTTGTCCATTATACCTCTAAGGGCAACAGGTAGTATCTGCGTCATCATCACATGACAGTCATGAGACTTCATCCCGCTGAACCTTCTCTTGTCCGTGTCTAGATATCTGCTTATCTTGCCACAGTAACTGGAACTAACTTTGACTCCGGTAAGGCACTTAAAGAAGGCATTGATCTCAGCCTGACTTAAGGTGAAGCAAGAAGGGGGGCAATAATCCTCTTTCTTTATTTCCTTGCCCTTCTTCTCCCGTGCCTTTGTCTCCGTCTTTGTCTCATCTGACATTTTACGGGGCGGCATGTGCAGATTTCAAATCTTGCAAGTCTTTTCTTGCCTTCGGCCCATCCTTGGTCTTATCCGGCATGTTCATCAGTGTTGCGAGCAAGCTCTCAAGGACATTCTTACAGATATGCATTTGATCAAGGCAATGAGGTGTATCGAGTTTGTGCCAGTACTCCAAGTCCCAGAACACAGACCTCGTCTTTCATACCTTCAGCAGAGGCTCCGGCGCCTTTCTCATCGTCTTTCCCGGCGTGGGGCACTCCTTCCAGTTTTTCAATAGCTCATCGATTTCGGCACCGCTCCGCTTACGTGGAGGTCCTCGATGCTCAGTGTGACCATTGAATAGATCTCCACGGTTTCTCCACGGGTCGTCCTGTTCAAGCCATCTTCCATGCCCCATGGACACGATTTTCACAGACCCGCCATCTTTCCTTGACGTTAGCTGCTGAGACGCCGTATCATCCATGCACCGCGTGCATCCGCAATATCCATGGCACACCTGGCCTGCCACATATCCATAACCGAGATAGTCCTGCACTGTCGTGATCAGCGCGGCTCTCATGTTGAAATACTCACCTTTGCTAGCGTCCCATGTCTTGGCCGGTGTTTTCCATAACGTGTCTAACTCCTCTTGAAGTAACCCCAGATACAAAATAATATTATTTCCTGGTTGTTTCGGCCCTTGAATAAGCATGCTCATGTGAATGTACTTCGATTTCATGCACAACCAGGGGGGAGGTTGTACATCCATACAAACACGGGCCATGTGCTATGGTTGCTGTTCTGGTTGCCAAACGGATTCATGCCATCGGTACACGCGCCGAGCACGATGTTCCTTGCATCACATTCAAAATACCGATAGAAGCTGTTCAACGCTCTCCACTAGCTTCCATCCTTCACGTGTCTCAGCTTCGGATCATCTCCATCGTCGGGCTTCTTCCTCTCCACGTGCCAGCGCATTAGCTTTGCTTCCTTGGGATCTACAAAATACCTCTGGAGACGGGGAGTGATCGGTAAATACCATACAACTTTCTGGGGACATTTCTTCCCGGCCTTCTTGTATCGAGAAGCATTGCACACCGGACAGCTTGTTTTTTCCGCGTGCTCCTTCCGATAAATTATGCAATCGTTGATGCATGCATGGTATCTAACGTGTGGCAGATCAAGACGACACACGATCTTCTTGGCCTCATCAACACTAGTAGGACACAGATTACCCGCGGGAAGAACATCCTTTAGGTACTTGAGATGCTCATCGAGGCTAGTGTCGGTCCATTTGTTTTTAGCCTTCGTCTTCAGGAGTTGGAGCGTGAAACTCAAGCGGGTTACCTCAGGATTGCAACCATCTTACAATGGAGTGTTCGAGTCTACCACCAGTTGCTCCAGCTTAGCCTCCTCTCTAGAAGCAGCTCTCTCAGTACTCGTCTCCTTGCGAAGCAATGCTTGAACATGAGGGTCCCGCACGATTGAACTTAGTACCGACGAACTCTGCTGCGTGGAGTCCATGTCGTTCTCTCCACCGCCATGTCCGGCCCCTTCTCCTCCGTCATGTCCGGCCCCTTCTCTGCCGCCATGTCCGGCCTCTTCCCCGCCGCCATTATCGATCATCTCTTCATCTTGCCCTGTGTCATCATTGCCTGCCCCGTCGGCATCCTCAACATCATCATCCTCATCTTCAATTATCCACCGAGTATAGCCATCCATGAAACCAGTCATGAGCAGGTGCGCTTCGACACGACCATCGTCATGGGGGTCGAGCCAAACTATTCCTTTGCATTTTCGACACGGACATAAAACCTCTGTCCGATTATTTTCATTCATGTCTTGCACCGCCGACCGCAACCACCTGTCCACCATCGTTCCACTGACCATCGTCAACTCTGCACGGTAATAATAAACAAATTGATTATAAAAATGCATGCATGCATCAAAGTCATACAAAAATTTGGCATGACCTTCCCTAAAAATAGGACATATATGGATCTAGAGTTTGCCCGGAATTCACCGAAACGGAAATAAATCGACATTTCGGCAAAACATAGGCAACTCAAAAGCACAATTTGGCGTGCCACACACACAATTTCCACAAACATATCACACACACATAAACATATTTCCATTTTGCAAAAGCATGAAATTTTCATCACCTCTATCTCGATCGAGATCGAGCACACGGTGGAGATGATGTTGTAGGGAGATCAAAAGTGCACAAAGCTCTTCTTGACAAAGATAGATCTAGTTAGGGGGCAAATAGGTCACTTAACTAAATCCTACATCTACCTAGCTACCTAATTTGGGAGGAGACAACTTCAACTAGTGGAGGGGAAAGGAAAAAGAGAAAGGAGATGCATTAATGGAGGTGGTGTAGTTAGGTAGGAGTAATGAAGAGAGAGAAAGGTGGATAGAAGAGAAAGAGTAATGGGGGAGAAGTATTGAGGAAGAAGAAGAGTGAGAGTGGGAGCATGTGGGGGAGGTAGGGGGAAGGGAAGAGAGGAGGGGGAGGGGAGGCACGGGTGGGGAAAAGGTGGTGGGTTGGTGCGGGTTAGCAGTAGCGCGGGAGCAGAAACGCGCTACTGATAAGGAATTAGCAGCAACGCGCTTTGGGCCACGGCGCTACTGCTAATAGTGACAAAAAAGTGTGTCAATTTGAAATTTAGCAGCAGCGATCTCAGTAAAAGCGCGCTACTACTACATCCGTAGCAGTAGCGCGGTTCGGGCCACGGCGCTACTGCTAAATGGAGTTAGGTGAACACCGCCGGTCGATATTTGTAGCAGCGCGGTTTACACAGAGCACGCTACTGCTAAAAACTTATCAGCAGCGAGTTTCCCGCACACGCGCTACTACTAATTAGCAGCAGCGCTCCTTTTTGAGCCGCGCTGCTGCTAAGATTCTATGTATAGGCTTTTCCCTAGTAGTGATAGCATCACAACCACCGTCACCATGCCGTCGTGCTGCCGGAACTCATCCACTTCCTCGTCGTCTTGCCGGATCAAGAAGGCATGGACGTCACCGAGTTGAACGTGTGTTGAACGCGGTGGTGTCGTACATTCGGTAATAGATTGGTTGGATTGCAAAGAAGTTCGACTACATCAACCGCATTACTAAACGCTTCCGCTTACAGACTACGAGGGTACATAGACACACTCTCCCATCTTGTTGATATGCATCTCCTTGATAGATCTTGCGTGTGCGTAGAATCTTTTTTTGTTTTCCATGCAAAATTTCCCAATAGTAAGTTGTTCACTTTCATGCAGGTCAGTGGCCAGTTCGTGATGGCACTGGATGGATACTTTGGAAGTTGGGAGCATAGACTAGAGTACAGAGGAACTTAATTTTTGTCGAGTGTTGACTGTGGTCAAGAAAAAGGAAGGGACTACAAGTTGCAGGTGGAGTCTTTGGAGTAGCGGGAGTACTCACGGGATATGCTCAAGTCCAATGTACATGGAAGTTTGACGCATTGACAAATTCATGGTGGTGGAGAATATTCGCCAGGTGGAGTTTGTTAGAGTTGTGCCAAATATTGTGTACAAGGTAGGTTGTAGTTGGACTCTGGGTTGTATTGTGTTTACTGGAGTTGTGTCCTACTAGGACACTTCTATCCTAGGCCTCTCATATAATGCGGGGGTAGACACACGATGTAACCTATGACATCATAATAGCACGGGCCCGCAAGGGCGAGCCGGTGGCATGTGTCGGCGCCTGGGCAACCAGGGTGTAGTATCGTGATGGTGTCATGAGGAGGAGCGCCCGTAGTCAGGCCTTGGGGATGTAGCCATATCAGTGAACCTCATTAATAAATCTCGGTGTCGTGTGCATGTGATTGCTTGGTCCTCGGATGATTGGCAGAGCGCCTCAGATTAATTCTAACAAGAAGATAGGAGCACCACGCGGCGGTTTTTAGTTGGTCAAGTGACGGTCTGGACTCTAGTATAGCTTCCCACGTTTGTCTTTGCTTTGCCAGAAAACATACGTCCAGACTACTTCATGAACTGATGCAGGACTGCGTTAGATTACAAAGTGAACAAAACTGTCTGATGAGACATATACCAGAGTGTTGAGGGTCTCCCTCGGAGATGCTCTAAGGGCATGGACGCACTCCACACAAGTAGAAAACGAGACATTAGTCCCGGTACATAAGGGCCTTTAGTCCCGGTTGGGCAACTGGGACTAAGGAATCGGGACTAAAGGCCCCCCTTTTTAGTCTCGGTTGTGTTATGAACCAGGACTAAAGGGGCTCCACGTGGCTGCTGTGGAGCGCTAAGGCAGGAGGACCTTTAGTTCTGGTTGGTAACACCAACCGGGACTAAATGCCATCACGCGTTAGGCACTGCCAAGCGCCGGGGTTTAGTTTTTTTTAAAGGAGGGGTTTAGGGTTTTGGAGGGGCAGTGTTTCATTTTGTGTTTACCATTCAATTCTGTTTCATTAGGGTTTCCATTTTTATTTTATGTTTTCCATTAAACTCGATGCTACTACATATATAGCAATCAAGGAACCATTATACAACATCGTCATGAATATAGAGAAGTGACCTCTTTCTCCGTGCTTGGTGGAACAATTCGTATATAATTTCGACGCTACTACATATAGTACACGTTCATGCATATATACAATACAATATCTCTTATGATCTCTAATATCTAACTACCAAAATTCCCTACCAATTCCCAATGGTATTCTCTGGTTTTAGGTATGACCTCTTCAAGTAAGAATCTCGTCAATTCCTCTTGAATTGCTCGTACGCGATCCTTTGGTAGGATATCATCCCGCATCTGTTCGGTCTAATTTAAAGAAGGGGGTTAATATATATGAATGAAACTCAACACGATTGATGGTAATAAAATAAATTTGTGGATATTGTTTACGTACTCGAAGTTGTTCTAAAACTCTGCCCTTCTCACAGGTCGTCTAGCGAATGAACTTGCAAACGTAGTATCCACATAAATTATTCCTGTCTCCCTGCCTCAAGCACTTTACGAGAATAGAGTTCAATCAAAATAATAATCAAGCATGATAATGGTATTGAAACTATAATCAAAGAGATGCGCAGACCTAGCTAGTACTGATTACATTGAGTTGTTGAAATCGCAACTCCTCTTTCCATTCACCCCTAGCCTGGTTGGTGAACTTTTTCCAAACCCTGCCCGACAAAGAAAATGAATAAAGGAATTATTAATTGCTTGATATTAGGAAATAAACGAAAGTTGTCGATATAGTGCAATAATGATTGAAATTACCTCTGGAGCATTTCACTCAGGTCCGCCCACATCTTAGGGTCTTTATGTTTTGAGTCCATGACATGTACTACTCCTTCGTCAACCTAAATGACTAGCAGAATAAAGTGGAACATGCACACGCGTAACTCATCAATTACACTTAACATCGAGTAAGTGAAACAAAATGTGTACAAGACAGTAACACTCACTTGAAGTTGTAAGGAAATAGTATTTCCCTTCTGCAAGTTATCCTCTGTTTCTTTGGTGTTCTTTTGTACCGTATATTCATGTATATTATTTGGGTTAATGAACCCAGTGTCATAGATTTGTCCTCTTTTGCATTCAAGAATCTTCATTCTGCATAATATAGTGAGGACAATTATACATGCAATGAGCGAGCTGAGCTAGAGACTTAATTACAGAAATAATACTTACACAATAGCAACTGACAATAGATTTGTCGATGGCGTCTTGATTGTATAACCGAAATAATTCATAAAATTCAATGAACATCTCCTCGTCTCTGTTGAAGTAATGCTCATCTCTAATTCCCACAATGAGCTAGTTGCTCCCTTCCTTTGAGGCTTCCATGTACCACTCATGCAATTTTCGCATTTGTCTTGGTAGAAGTCGGACCTCCTCGGGTCTGATGAGAGGCTTCCCATGCTGGTATATGTATGCTAAATCAGCCATGGGGAACTCTACCTCGTATAAGTATTGACCAAGAGCGAAACCAAGATCATAGGTCGCCACCTCCAGATCATAATCAATATCGGAAAACACGTTGAGCGGGGGGGGGGCACAATTGGTTTTTCTGTTCTCCGAGCTGGGGAATTGTTTCCCCCTTGCACTACTACTTCCCGACCGCTGCACATGTTCTTTATGTGAGTTCATAATAGAGCGGTCATAGTTTGATGGTAGCAAAGGCGGTGGTCGCATAAGATTTTCCAGAAAGTGCTTCGCTTTTATCGGATCTATTTTCTCCTTTGGCTCGAGCCGTTTCGGTGCAAGCTGGCATTTCACATCGGCGTCCACGACCTTCTTGGTTTCCTCATTAGTCAGTTCATAGGGTAACTTGGCAAGAGCCTCCTTGACTCTGTTCCTTATACCTGCTCTCGATTTCTTCGCAGTTGTAGAATTAGCCGCCGGAGGGGCGGTTCTCTTCCGCTTACCCGGGCTGAGGCAGCGGAGTCTGCTGACGCGGCAGATACGATGGAGTTTGCTTATGTGGCGGAGGCGGTAGAGTCTGCTGAGGTGATGGAGACGGCTGAGGGGGCGGAGTATGTTGACGCGACGGAGATAGAGCTGGAATGCTACTTTGAGGAGTCAATGGCCATGGTGTCCAATATGGAAGCACGACATGTTCCTTTTTCCATAGAATGATACTCTTTCTGGCATCTCCCAGTTCAGTCTCCCCTTCACATGTAGGGAAGTCAAGCTCTAGATGCTCAAATCCCTTGATAACTTCATCCACCCCAACAACAGCAAAGCCATCTGGAATTAGAGAGCAATGGTAAGTTCCATCATGTACAAGAGGTAAGGCAAAACCGACCGCCACCTTCACGGATATGTTCATGCATTTCACATGTAGCTCACAATTTTCCCTCTGCCTGATATCATCCACGGGGTAGCGAGGAGCCGTGATATCATCTATGGGCCGAACGAGCTCCGTGGAAGCCATGCTGCTTTTCTGCTAAGATGGTGGGCCGGCAGTATCGAATGCAGGATCTTCTTGCCACTGAGATGGGAAAATCTTCACTGTGAAGGGAGGAATTGCATCAAACTTTTCATAATCTTCTGGCATGTCTGTCTTCTCCTCCACTCCCATGATGTTTCTTTTCCCTGAAAGAACTATGTGGCACTTTGGCTCATCGTATGACATATTCGCTTCCTTATCTTTTCTTTTTCTCGATTTGGTAGACATGTCCTTCACATAGAAAATTTGTGCCACATCATTGGCTAGGACGAATGAATTGTCTGTGTACCCAAGATTGTTCAGATCCATTGTTGTCATTCCATACTGTCGGTCTACCATTACCCCGCCTCCTACCAGATTGACCCATTTGCACCAAAACAAAGGGACCTATAGTCAAGTTCCCGTATCTCCTCTATGTAACCATAATATGTGTCCTTTTCCCTATTGGTGTTTGTTGCATCAAAGCGGACACCACTATTTGGTTGGTGCTCTTTTCATCTTGGGCAATCATGTAAAATGTATTCCCATTTATCTCGTACCCTTGGAAAGTCAATACAGTTGAAGATGATATCTTGGCCAACAAGTACAGCTGATCTCCAACTGTGGTGTTATTTGCGAGATGTGTTTGCAACCAACCGCCGAAAGTCGCCATGTGTGCATGTGTAATCCAGTCGTTAGACTGCCCCGGGTGTTGGGAGCATACAATATTCTTGTGTTCATTGATATATGGGGTCACCAAGGTAGAATATTTTAGAACTGTGTAGTGTGCTTGACTGAAAGAATGCCCGTCCCTACATATTATTGCTTTTGGTCCTAGCGTTCCTTTTCCACACAGTCTCCCCTCAGGGTGCATTGAGGAACACCAATCAGCTTAAGGTCAGGAATAAAGTCAACACAAAACTCAATAACCTCCTCTGTTCCATAGCCCTTGGGGATGCTTCCTTCTGGCCTAGCACGGTTATGAACGTATTTCTTTAAGACTCCCATGAACCTCTCAAGGGGGAACATATTGTGTAGAAATATAGGACCTAGAATGGCAATCTCTTCGACTAGGTGAACTAGGACGTGCATCATAATATTGAAGAAGGATGGTGGGAACACCAACTCAAAACTGACAAGACATTGGACCAAATCATTATGTAACCTTGGTAGGATTTCTGGATCAATTACCTTCTGAGAAATTACATTGAGGAATGCACATAGCTTCACAATGGCTAATCGAACATTTTCTAGTAGAAGCCCCCTCAATGCAACCGGAAGCAATTACGTCATAATCATGTGGTAGTCATGAGACTTTAGGTTTTGGATTTTTTTTTTCTCTGCCATATTTATTATTCCCTTTATATTCGACAAGAAGCCAGACAGGACCTTGATACTACTCAGGCATGCAAAAAAGATTTCCTTCTCTGTTTTGGTAAGAGAATAGCTAGCAGGACCTTGATACTGCTTCAAATGCATGCCGTCTTTTTCATTCATACGTTGCTGGTCCTCCCGTGCCTTTGGTGTATCTTTCATCTTCCCATACACGCCCAAGAAGCCTAGCAGGTTCATGCAAAGATTCTTCATCACGTGCATCACGTCGATTGCAGAGCGGACCTCTAGGACTTTCAAATATGGTAGCTCCCACAATATAGATTTCTTCTTCCACATGGGTGTGTGTCCATTAGTGTCATTCGGAACAGATTGTCCGCCAGGACCCTTTCCAAATATTACTTTTAAATCCTTGACCATATCAAATATATAATCACCGGTATGGTGGATAGGCTTCTTTCGGTGATTTGCCTCACCTTTGAAATGCTTGCCTTTCTTTCTTAAGGGATGCCTGATAGAAAGAAATCGATGATGTCCCGGGTACACATTCTTCTTCCATTTATCCAAATATATACTTTCAGTCTCATCTAAACAGTGCATGCATGCATTGTATCCCTTGCTTGTCTGTCCTAAAAGGTTACTAAGAGCAGGCCAATAATTGATGGTTACAAACAACAATGCTTATAGGTCAAATTCCTCTTCTTTGTGCTCATCCCACACACGTACACATTTTATATCCCACAACTATAATAGTTCTTCAACTAATGGCCTTAGGTACACATCAATGGTGTTGCCGAGTTTCTTAGGGCCTTGGATGAGCACTGGCATCATAATGAACTTCCACTTCATGCACAACCAAGGAGGAATGTTATAGATACATAGAGTCACAGGCCAGGTGCTATAACTGCTGCTCTGCTCCCCAAAAGGATTCATGCCATCTGTACTTATACCAAACCATAAGTTCCTTGTGTCATCTTCAAACTCCGGCCAGTTTCTCTCGATTTTTCTCCACTGCGACCCATCAGCGGGTACTCTCAACATCATGTCTTTCTTACGGTCTTTTTGTGTCATCGCAACAAGTTGGCATGCTCTTTGTTTTTGAACAGACGTTTCAACCGTGGTATTATAGGAGCATACCACATCACCTTGGCAGGAACCCTTTGTCGGTGTCAAAACCGGCGGATCTTGGGTAGGGGGTCTCAAACTGTGCGTCTAAGGCTAATGGTAACAGGAGGTGGGGGACACGATGTTTACCTAGGTTCGGGCCCTCTCGATGGAGGTAATACCCTACTTCCTACTTGATTGATCTTGATGATATGAGTATTACAAGAGTTGATCTACCACGAGATCGTAGAGGCTAAACCCTAGAAGCTAGCCTATGATTATGATTGTTGTTGTCCTACAGACTAAACCCTGTGGTTTATATAGACATCAGAGGGGGCTAGGGTTACACAGAGTCAGTTACAGAGAAGGAAATCTACATATCTGAATTGCCAAGCTTGCCTTCCACGCAAAGGAGAGTCCCATCCGGACACGGGACGAAGTCTTCAATCTTGTATCTTCATAGTCCAATAGACCGGCTAAAGTATATAGTCTGGCTGTCCGATGACCCCTTAATCCCGGACTCCCTCAGTAGCCCCCAAACCAGGCTTCAATGACAATGAGTCCGGCGCGCAGATTATCTTCGGCATTGCAAGGCGGGTTCTTCTCCAAATTCTCCAGAGTACCTGTTATAGTGAGCAGTGTCCGGCTTCCCATCAATGTTGCACTCCTCGGCTTATGTGCTTTAATAATGGCTATCTCCACATGTTGAGCGGATGCGAGAAGTCGGGGCATTTTTTTCATTTGCCACCCTGACCATGCAAGTAAATCGTCTATTTAAAGAGTTGAGGATCCTCAGATCCAAATCACACCATATCCTCCTAGCGAGTATTCATCAGAGTGCGCCCGGAAAAATCCATCCCATCATGGCCGATCGTCGCAGCTCCTCCTCTCGCTCCCGTAGCACCAAGCCAGGCGATTGGGAGAAGTGTTCCGTTCCTCATAGCTGATTGGTAGAGCTGCAGACCCAGGGGTTTTTCCCGCCCACCTACATGGTCCCCGTCCAAGCCGGACTAGCCACTTATAATGGCGGGGAGCAAGCGGAGAGTTCCCCCAACCCATCCAAGGGGGAGCAGGTATGCTTTGTCCCCTATTTGCTGAGGGGACTTGGATTTCCAATTCATCCATTCCTCCGTGGGCTCCTGGAGTTCTATGGTCTCCAGCTGCACAACTTTACTCCAGCCTCCATACTGCATATCGCGGGTTATGTTGCCTTCTGCGAGCTATTTGTGGGCTGCGAAGCTCATTTAGAGCTATGGAAGAGGCTATTCTGCCTTGTACCCCGTACTCAGGAGGGGTCGATATATCAAGTGGGCGGAGCCGAGATATGGCGCATCACCGAGACCGGATACCTGTCCGGTACTCCGAAGAAGGCATCCGAAGACTGGCCTTCGGAGTGGTTTTACATGGAGGACGTCCCTCTTCCAGACCCTATTCGGTTGGGCCTTCCCGAGTTTGCAAATGCCCCATTGAAGAAACGCCACAGCTAGTGCCCCCGGAGCCCCCAGGAGGAAGATAACAGAGAGATCCTTTTCCTGATTGACAGGATAAAGACACTGGCCAAATCAGGACTGATAATAATTGAGGTTATGTCCATATGTATAATGCGGGGAGTGCAGCCACTTCAATATCGGGGGAAACCCATGTGGCACTACAATGGAGAAGACGACGCCACCCACTGCGGCCGTAAAGGTCCAAACTCCGCCGCCGCTCTGGCGAAAATATTATCCGATTTGTTCAAAGGAGAAGAAGAGGAGTTCATCCATATTAAGCCACGGGATGGATTCTCCATGTACAACTCCCCAAGCTGGGTAAGCTGCTATCTTTTATTCCAGTCTTTCCCGCGTTCTCTAGCACAAACATTTACATTGCTAATTCGTAGCAGGAGCTGCACAAAGCTATGAGGGATGTTCACAGCCCGTCTCCACAGCCGGAGGACCCCAACCGGGCCCTCGACCCCGGACTCGAAGAAGATCCGGACACATTTGTGGAGCTCGTCGACAGGACATTTTATCAGTTAAGCCGCGATGGTGCTTTGGTGGCCATCATAGCTGACTACCCTGGCCTACTCCCTGTATCACATGTAAGTAAAACCGGAGTCCCAACTTTCAAGAAGGATTCCCTCTTTGCGCCTTACCCATCGCATATGTTTTGTGTTTTACAGGGAAGGCCACTGGGACTTCATGCCGAACCCGCGGTGACTCATCAACAAGGAGCACCGAAGCCGGGTAGGCTTAAAAGGAAGGCGGTCAGGACCGAGACATAGTTGCAAAGGTATGACTAAAAACCTTATACGCAATTATCATCGTTAAAATATGACTGTGTCCACTGTGTCCTCGTAGAAAAAGCGCTCGCCGAACTATATTCGGAGAGCCTGTCGGCCACGCCTCCACCAGCCGGACTCCGAGGCCGGACCCAAGGGCGGAGGTCAACGCAGGGACAACACCAGATGATCCTCCTACAGAGGATGCGGATAGATTCTCCGCTACGAACTCCGAAGTGGAGAGCGCCATGAATCATAGGCGTCGGCGGGCCACACTATGCAACCCTAATTTCTCTGAAGAGGCGTTCAACGCCTTCAACTCAGGGGACGCATACATCCGAGCTGCTCAAGATGGCCTCGCCAGAGCTACGGACCAGTATGTAAAGGATATACAGGTAAGAAAATTTGATAAGTATGTATATTAGTAGCCCCTGAGACTTGAAACTATTGGCACAACTGATTTAAGGATCAATTATATGCATAGGTTCTTACAGAGAAGAATACTCAGCTATCTAAAGAGTTGGAAGAGTGCAAAGCCCAGCTACGGGCCGCAGTCGCCGGAATGGAGGAGTCCAAGAAGGCCCCATCCGGTAATACTTGTCTTGATCGAAAAGAATGTATTGACATATACCAGTTAGTATTCGGCATGCGTGCAAATCTAACAATAGATTCTGCAGACAATCCCGGAGGTAATCCGGAGATCGTATCGGAGGATGAGCAACATGCTCAACGACAGCTGAAGGCTGGCGAGCGTGTGCTTACTAAGGTTATACGGGAGAAAAATAATCTCCAGGACACGAACACCCAACTAGACGTCGAATTAAAGGATGTTCGGGCCCAGCTTGCTGACTCCGTGAAGGAGAATAAGAGGCTTCGACGCGACATTTTTAGTAAGTGCTCTAACGAACCACTATAGGTTCGGCGAAGAAGCGGGCTAACAGAATTATATCTGTAGGTATGTTGACAGGTCGTCCCGAAGAGGAGATGCCCAGATCTGCAGGCGATCTTCTGCAGGAGCTCTCACAACTGCATGAACAAGTTCGGCAGGTGATGCAGGGCATTGCCCAGGCCTTGTGGCCATCCGCCTCCCTGCCATGAGGCATGGGGGAGCTTGTAGAGATGCTTAAGGGAGCGCGGCGGCGCTTCCGATTATGGAAGATATCGGCCTGCCGACAAGGTGCAAGGGAAGCCTGGGCCATGGTGAAGACACGATACACCAAGGCTGACCCGAACCACATGGCCGAGGTCGGACCTGTAGGGTCAGATGGGAAAGAGATCCCTGTAAGTCTGGTGTACGACCAGGTAGCATTAGCCGCTAAGTATTCCCAACAGGATTGTAGGCTAGACAGCCTGTTGGATGGTATAGAAGAAGAGTTTAGTCATTCTAAGTGACTTTGTACTTCAAAGGACATATTTTGTCCCTAGCCGGATTATAAATCATTTGTATTGGCGGACCTTTTCGCTTCAACCTCTGGACCCGACAGTCCGGAGTGTATCTGAATACCCGCTCGATTATGTGAAAACCGGGGCACGCGTGGAAACCAGGCGTAGGGGTCATAAGTGCTTGAACAGACAAGTACCCAACTAGTTATGTTATATTGCATGGGTAGTAAGAAACATCTTCCAAGGAGAATAGTTCTGTTAAGGGTTCCTTTCCCTGGGTGTGCATGCATTAATGTGCATGTCCGAACTGCGAAAAATGATGCAGGATATAAGCATCTGGGGGCATGTTTTGTAATAGGTAAAAGACATCTTTTGTTCATCGACCGAATATTCCCTTAAGAACGCTAGCTTTCGGCTTCACCCAGTCTAAGGTACACATCTGGCTGACCCGGCAGTAACAATCACAGAGGTGCTCCCCTTATGCCTAGCCGAATTAACGGGAACGTAGGGCATAAACACAAGAGCCAGGCAACCCAGCTTGGCCAAAACTTAAGTCATATCGATGCATATAGTGGTGAAAAAAGGCACATATGGAGAAGTGACGCATATGTGGTGGGCATAAAGCCCAGAAGACAATTATATTAAGTTTCTGTATAAGAAGCCCCCATGAATATTGAGCGCGCATAGCGCGGCAGGAGTGTGCGGTCAAAGCATACTTGAGGCTTTTAAGGCTATATATATATAAAAAAGGAGAGAGAGAGGATATAATTCAAAAAGGAAGACAGAGGTAAGGAGACAAACACAGAGTTCGACACTAGGCGTAGAATCTTTGGAGTCTGGCCGCGTTCCATGGGTTCGGCTCGAGTCGATTATCTGATGCGTCACGCAGACGGTACGCTCCTCCAGTGAGAACTTTATCAATGATGAAGGGACCCTCCCATTTGGGCTTGAGCTTGTCCTTTTTCTTCTCTGGTAGTTGTAGGACGAGTTCACCAATGTTGTAAGTTTTGGCCCGTACTTCTCTGATTTGATACCTTCGAGCCTGCTGTTGATAAAATGCGGAACGGGCCTTTGCGATGTCACGCTCCTCCTCCAGGGCATCCAAGTTGTCCTGCCGATCCATCTCGGCTTCTCTCTCCTCGTACATGCACACTCGAGGTGAGTCATGGATGATATCGCTGGGTAGCACTGCCTCTGCACCGTACACCATAAAAATAGTGTGTATCCGGTTGTGTGATCTGGCGTGGTCCGCAGCCCCCATAGTACGGAGTCGAGCTCCTCGACCCAGTGCGTATCTGATTCCTTCAAGGATCGCACTAGTCTGGGTTTAATGCCGCTCATAATAAGACCATTCACTCGTTCGACTTGACCGTTTGTTTGGGGGTGATAGACGGATGCATAATCGAGCTTTATGCCCATTTTGCCGCACCAAGTTTTCACCTCGTCAGTTGTGAAGTTTGAGCCGTTATCGGTGATGATGCTGTGGGGGACACCGTAACGGTGTACGACCTCGGATATGAAGTCTATCACTGGTCCGGACTCGGGCGTTTTAACTGGTTTGGCTTCTATCCATTTGGTGAATTTATCGACCATGACCAACAAGTATTTCTTCTTATGGCTTCCTCCTTTAAGGGGTCCAACCATATCGAGCCCCCATACCGCAAAGGGCCAAGTTATGGGGATTGTTTGGAGAGCAGTAGGTGGCATATGGCTTTCATTTGCAAAAAGCTGGCAACCGACGCAATGTTGGACAAGGTCCTGTGCGTCTGCCCGGGCTGTCGGCCAGTAGAAACTTGTACAGAAGGCCTTGCTTACGAGTGCCCGAGCTGCGGCATGGTGTCCGCCGAGTCCGGCATGAATTTCAGCCAAGAGCTACCACACTTCCTCTTCAGAGATGCATCTTTGGAGCACTCCAGTCGTGCTTTTCTTATAAAGCTCTCCCTCATGGACTTTGTAGGCTTTAGAGCGTCGCACAATGCAACGTGCCTCATTTTTTTCCTCAGGGAGTTCTTGCCTATTTAAGTAGGCTAAGAAGGGTTCTGTCCACAGGGCGATGACAGCCATAATCGTGTGGGCCGAAGGTGTTATTTCGGTGGCGGAGCCTCCGATTACGTCAGATTGTTCGAGATCTGGGGTTGTGTTCGGATTCGGACTGGTATTACCGGTATCCCCTTCCCACACCACGGATGGCTTGAACAACCTTTCCAAAAAGATGTTAGGTGGGACGGGGTCGCGCTTAGCGCCGATGCGGGCGTGGATATCCGATGCTTGGTTGTTTTCTCGGACCACATGGTGGAATTCGAGCCCCTCGAACCAAGCTGACATTTTGAGGATGGCATTGCGGTAGGCCGCTATTTTTGGGTCCTTGGCATCAAAGTCTCCATTTATTTGAGATATTGCGAGGTTTGAATCCCCACACACTTCTAGGCGTTGAATGCTCATGGAGACTGCCATCCAGAGACCATGCAACAGGGCCTCATATTCGGCTGCATTATTGGAATCTGTGTATAGTATTTGGAGTACGTATTGGACTGTATCTCCGGTGGGGGATGTCAGGACAACGCCTGCCCCTAGACCGGCCAGCATCTTAGAGTCGTCAAAGCGCATGATCCAATTGGAGTACGCGCCGTACTCTTTAGGGAGTTTGGTTTCTGTCCATTCGGCGACGAAGTCAGCCAGTACTTGCGACTTAATGGCTCGCCGTGGTTTGTATGTTATGTCGAACAGGAGGAGCTCGATAGCCCATTTAGCAACCCGTCCCGTGGCATCGCGGTTATTTATTATGTCATTGAGTGGTACTTCGGGGGCCACCGTGATTGAACACTCTTGAAAGTAGTGTCATAGTTTTCGGGATGCCATGAAGACCGTGTATGCTATCTTTTGATAATGTGGGTACCGTGACTTGCACGGAGTGAGGATAGTGGATACATAGTATACCAGCTTTTGAAGCGGGAACTTATGTTCATATGTCTCTCGTTCGACGATGAGCACTGCGCTTACAACCTGGTGTGTTGCAGCTATATATAACAGCATAGGTTCGCCGATATTTGGCGCGGCCAGAATTGGATTGGTGGCCAAGAGGGCTTTTATTTCCTCCAGTCCGGCCATAGCCGCATCCGTCCACTCGAAGTATTCAGTGCGTCAAAGAAGGTGATAAAGGGGTAGTGCCTTTTCTCCTAATCGGGACATAAAGCGGCTTAAGGCGGCCATGCATCCAGTTAATTTCTAGATTTGCTTGAGGTCTATTGGGGTAGCCAACTGTGACAGAGCTCGGATTTTAGCCGGATTTGCTTCAGTTCCTCTATTGGAAACAATAAAGACCAAGAGCTTTTCGACAGGTACGCCAAAAACGCATTTTTTTGGATTGAGCTTGATGTCGTATGTTCAGAGATTATCGAACATAAGCCTCAAGTCGTCTATTAAAGATTCGATGTGTCTGGTTTTTATGACCACATCGTCTACGTACGCCTCCACTATTTTGCCGATTTGTGTTTCCAAGCATGTCTGAATCATGCGTTGATAGGTTGCATCGGCGTTTTTGAGCCCGAAAGGCATGGTGTTAAAACATAAGGGTCATATGGAGTGATGAATGTCATTGCGGCTTGATCGGACTCCGCCATCTTGATTTGATGGTATCCAGAGTATGCATCGAGGAAACACAATGAGTCATGCCCTGCGGTAGCGTCGATGATTTCATCCAT
>NC_057813.1:529364294-529388093 GCF_018294505.1 Triticum aestivum | reverse complement strand
TATCAAAATCCTACCGAGTGAAGAGCAACCCTCTCACTCGGAGGCTTAGCTGCAGTCCAAGCACTCGCCTAAGTTATCAAAATCCTACCGAGTGTAGAGCAACCCTCTCACTCGGAGGCTTAGCTGCAGTCCAAGCACTCGCCCAAGTTATCAAAATCCTACCGAGTGTAGAGCAACCCTCTCACTCGGAGGCTTAGCTGCAGTCCAAGCACTCGCCTAAGTTATCAAAATCCTGCCGAGTGAAGAGTAAACCTCTCACTCGGGGACTTAGCTGCAGCCCAGTGCTCGCCTAAGTGGACTGAAGAATAAGTCGATTGCAGTAAAGGCGCCTTGCTTTGAACCTGCAAAAGACATTTTGAGCCAAAGGCAATCATATTCAAGCACCAAATTCAAGTTTGAATCGATATCTAAAGGAACCGAGAGTGCTCAGGCGTTAAGCCTGTTAAGGTTTATCGGTTACAATTCCACTCGGCATACCGAGGCAAATTTAAAAGCGTCGAGCCAGAATAAGTTTTTTACCCCTCCTGTGGAGGGCTGGAAGGAGCAACGAATTCATCAAGGTCAATTCCGTCGGCGATCCGAGTTGCAGCTGCAAGGAAAGTTTCCATAAAGGACCTGAAGTCGTGCTTCTTGGTATTGGCCACCCGAAGGGCCGCCAGCTTCTCTTCTCGTGCGTCCTTACAGTGGACTCAGGCAAGACACAGAGCAACATCTGCACCACACCGAGCCGAGGACTTCTTCCATTCCTGCACTCGACCAGGGATCGTGTTCAACCGGGCCATCAGCGATTCAAGGTCATTCTGAAGTGTCTCCTCAGGCCAAAGCGTCGAGTCGATGCGAGATGTGGCGGCCTTCAGCCTTGCGAGATAGTCCACGACAGCTGCAACACGGGACTCCAGTCGGAGAACATCCATGGCAACTTCATCGTTCACCGGAGAATTGACGGGGTCGAGGTTTGGCTCCAGCCGGCTAGTTTCTTCTTCAAAGTTTTGACAAAATTCTGCAAGGGTGATCACTAAGTCAAGGAGATGGTCGAATGGAAAAATCACAATTGGAAATGTCTGCCAAGCATAGAGGTTTACCTTCAAGCATAAGAAACAGCTTCTTGGCAAGTCCACTCAGGAAGGCCTCCAGATCAGTTTTCTTCCCAGTCAATTTGGCGACTTGGTCGGTCAGGGCAGCTTTATCAGTTTTCAGTCGACTGACCTCCTTGTTGGCAATCCCAAGAGCAGCTTTCAGATTGGTATTGTCTTGTTCGAGCTTGGTGACTGAAGCTAACTTCTCGTCAGCAAACTTGATCTTCTCAGCTAGCTCAAGGTCTTTCTTCTGTTGGGCCTCCCTTACCTTACCTGCAAGTTACAGCAAGATCAGATTTTGAAACAAGCAAGGGGAAAAGCAGTCGTCAAGGTCTCACCAAACATACCTTCTGTCTCCTCCTTTGCCTTTGTCAGCTTCTCCTGAACCAGCTTCAAGCTCAGCTCGACTTGAGTATGCTTGTGTTCCAACTCGGAGTAGCGAGCCACAAGATCACAAGAGTTCTGCGAAGAACCAATCGACTAAATGTCAAATATAATTCACTTCCGAGTGAAAAAGGGAAAAACTCACGTTTCTAAGACTACAGCCGAATACAAGCATTCGACCGTAGTCTCGGGGACTACACCCAGTGGGTGCACTCAGCGTGCCCCCACTAATCCTGTTGAAGACAAAGTCGACCAGTCGACCTCAAAAAAAAAGATGTATTCTCTAAGACTGTGATCAACTGCAAGCAGTCGACCACAGTCTCGGGGACTACACCCAGTGGGTGCACTCAGCGTGCCCCCACCGGTTTGTGAAATCCAGTCGACATAGTCGACTAACAGAAAAATTGACATCATAAAGCCTAAGGCCGACTGCCAGCAGTCGACCTTAGCCTTGGGGACTACACCCAGCGGGTGCACTCAGCGTGCCCCCGCTAATACGGAACTCAATCGACAACACCCACTGGGTGACTACTATAAATTCCGGAAAGGAAAAGTTTTTGGCAGCATATCCAACAGAACAAACGGTGGTCGACTGACCTGAACATTGCTTTGGAGGGCAGAACTGGCGTCATAAGCTGCCTGGCTCGCGTCCCGGATGGTCTTCAGCTGCTCCATCATGAGTCCTGCCTGGCGTATCGCCTCCTTCGCTGCGCCAGCTTGGTCCTCTGGGACGTGGTGCGTCGTGAAGAGGGAGGGCTGCTGAGCACTCGTCAGTGGATTCGCGAAGGACACCGTGTGTCGAGTGGTGTTCTCTTCCTCCACAGTCAGAATCTCAGGCGCCGTCACATCCTGAGGCACCTTACTGGCGGACGCTTTCCGACTCCTCCTGCGCTTCAGCGGCTCTTCATCCTCATCATCATCAGGAAGATTGATAACAGTATTGGGTGGAGCTGCGGAGAAGAATCAGGATCAGAGATCGCGAGTCAGTCGACTAAGAACGGCGTTAAGAATACAGTACCTGGGTTCGAAGTTGCTGCGTCCTCCATCTCATGGTCATCAGCCCGGGCCGAGGTTTCAGAAGTAGCAGCACTGCAACTCCAAAGGATCAGTCGACTAACTTCAGCGTTGACCAGAGACAAAGTTCACACAAAATGAGAAGATTCAAACAACACGATTACCCTGATATGGTAGGGATGGACACCTTCATCTTCGGTAGGAGCTTGATCGGCTTCGACGAGGCCGCCCTGGGCTGTTTCGGCGCCTTTTCAGTCGGCACCGGAGAGACGGTCCGAGGGCGCTTGGTCGACTGAGTGGTGGTCGCAACCCCCTTACCACGTTCGGTTGAAGGGTCGTGGACAAGCTTCGACCGCCTTTCCGAGCGCGGTGGTACGACCTCCTCCTCCTCTTCCTCCTCGTCTTCAATGTCATCGTCATCACCGTCGTCATCATCATCGTCGTCGTCATCCCCTGCAACGTCTGAGTCCCACTCCTCCTCTTCCTGGCTCTCACCCCCGCTTGCCTCACCCTCCTCAGTCGGAGTTTGTGCCCCATTGGGCATCGAATACAGCTCGGTGAGAGCCTAGCAGATATCAAGACAAGGATCAGTCGACCAGTCGGCAGGATAAACAGAAATGAATGCGACAAGAACACAGTGGAGGGCAGAGCAAATGTACCTTGTTTGGATCGCTGTTGTGGTCGAGTGGAGGAATCCTTCTGGCTCCGCGTGGGTTGTCCTTGTTTCCGGTAACGGCTACCATCCATCTTTCCAGAGTGGCATCGTCGACTGCTTCTGGATGGACTCGAGTCTCGTCTTCGGTCCCACAGTACAACCACATGCAGTGGCTCCGGAACTGAAGGGGCTGGATGCGACGCCTGAGGAAGACCTCCAGGAGGTCCATGCCCGTCACTCCCTCCCGAACCAACTGCACCACGCGCTCCATCAACATCTTCACGTCAGCTTTCTCCTCCGGAATCAGCTTCAGAGGGGAGGGCTTGTTCACTCGGTCCATGGTAAACGGAGGGAGTCCACTCGACTGCCCTGGCGTCGACTGGACCTGGCAGTAGAACCAAGTCGACTGCCAGCCTCTGACGGACTCAGGAAAGGTCATGGGCAGGAAGGTGCTCTTGTTCCTCACCTGGATCCCCAGACCCCCACACATTTGGACGACTCGGGTTCTCTCATCACCTGGGCTCGCCTTCTTCACGGTCTGAGAGAGACACGTGAATATATGTTTGAACAAACCCCAGTGCGGTCGACAGCCCAAGAAACCCTCACACATGGACACGAATGCAGCAAGATAGGCAATGGAGTTTGGGGTAAAGTGGTGAAGCTGCGCTCCGAAGAAATTCAAGAAGCCACGGAAGAAAATACTCGGCGGCAAGGAAAACCCACGATCAACATGAGTGGCCAAAAGCACACACTCACCCTCTTCTGGCTGAGGCTGCCACTCCTTCCCCGGAAGCCTCGCAGCTCCGTGAGGGATCAAGCCCTCGTTGGCCATGTCGAGGAGGTCCTTCTCTGTGATGGTCGACTGGATCCAGTCTCCTTGGACCCAGCCCTTCGGTAGACGGGATCTGGACGAGGACCCTCCGCGGCTGGTGGATCTCCCCTTCGCCTTCTCCGACGCCGACGCCTTCTTTGCGCGCTCCAGCGCCGCCGTCTTCTCCTTGGCCATGGTCGCCGGCGAGATGCGCGAAGGGAAGTGGTGCGGGGGCGAGAGCGAGCATGCTGGGCGGAGAAGAAGGAAGCAGAGAGAGGGAGAGAATGCTGAGGCACAGCACAGAAATCCTCGCCGGGCACATTTATAAGGTCCCTTCTGAGTGGATGACAGGTGGGCCCGTCGATCTAATCATATCTGGGAACAGTTATGCAGACGGGATACGTGGCGAAAAAGGCGGCGCGGAGATCGAGGCGTCCATGCCCCGTTCCATCCGAACGCCGCGGTCCGCCCCGCTTCGCGCGCGTCCCCAAATTTCGCTTCCCGCGGAATCCGCGAACAACAAATCAGTCTGTCAGACGTGGTGTTTCCGGCGATCCGTCGCTCGGAGATCGTCGAAGCCCGAAAGATCACTCGACGCAAAAATAGAATGGATCGAGTCGACTGAAGGCAAATTGCTCCCTGTCGACGAAGAGATTCTTTGGTCCAGGACAACGCACGACTAGGGCACAAAGGTTAATCGGAAACGACATCAACTCCTTCCTCACTCGAAGCCTCAATCCATTCGGGGGCTAATGATGGGGTTATGTACCTAGGGTAGGGTCATGGACCTGATCTAAGTACCTTACCCAAGGACACCCTTAGAAGAAGTCGCCTTCCAGTCGACCAACGAGGGACACACTCGACTGACTTGAAGGACTCGACCACGAAGACTCACTCGACCACCAGAAGGTCAAGAGGCACACTGCACTGCAACGGCCAGTAATCAAGTAGACTTTATGATAGTAAAGGCACTTTATGTGGGGCGTTACCAGTAACGCCCCAGACTTAACTCACCTTAAACCCTCTCCTACGTGGGCTGGCTGGGGTCCTGGCGCACTCTATATAAGCCACCCCCCTCCACAGGCAGAAGGGTTCGGCACCTTGTAGCTCATATACTCATAATCCACTCGACCGCCTCCGGGCTCCGAGACGTAGGGCTGTTACTTCCTCCGAGAAGGGCCTGAACTCGTACATCCTTTGTGCTTACAACCTATCCATAGCTAAGACCTTGCCTTTCAATACCTACCCCCCACTCTACTGTCAGGCTTAGAACCACGACAGCCGGCGCCCCCCTGGCACCCCTATATATAGTGTGGGGGGGGGGGAGAGGAGGGATTTCACACCAGCCCCTGGCGCCTCCATCTCCCCCCCGTTACGTCTCTCCCTCGTAGTCTCGGCGAAGCCCTGCTGCTGTGACGCCCTGCATCCACCACCACGTCGTCGTGCTGCTGGATCTTCATCAACCTCTCCTTCCCCCTTGCTGGATCAAGAAGGAGGAGACGTCTCCCGTCCCGTACGTGTGTTGAACGCGGAGGTGCCGTCCGTTCGGCGCTGGTCATCGGTGATTTGGATCACGTCGAGTACGACTACATCATCACCGTTCTTTTGAACGCTTCCGTGCGTGATCTACAAAGGTATGTAGATGCATCTAATCACTCGTTGCTAGATGAACTCCTAGATGATCTTGGTGAAACGAGTAGGAAAATTTTTGTTTTCTGCAACGTTCCCCAACAGTGGCATCATGAGCTAGGTCTATGCGTAGTTCTTCTTGCGCGAGTAGAACACAATTTGTTGTGGGCGTAGATTTGTCAACTTTCTTGCCGTTACTAGTCCTTTCTTGCTTCAGCGGTATTGTGGGATGAAGCGGCTCGGACCAACCTTACACGTACGCTTACGTGAGACCGGTTCCACCGACTAACATGCACTAGTTGCATAAGGTGGCTGGCGGGTGTCTGTCTCTCCTACTTTAGTTGGAGCGGAATCGATGAACAGGGTCCTTATGAAGGGTAAATAGAAGTTGACAAATCACGTTGTGGCTTTAACGTAGGTAAGAAAACGTTCTTGCTAGAACCCTAATTCAGCCACGTAAAACTTGCAACAACAATTAGAGGACGTCTAACTTGTTTTTGCAGCAAGTGGTTTGTGATATGATATGGCCAAAGTTGTGATGAATGATGAATGATCTATATGTGATGTATGAGATGTTCATGCTATTGTAATAGGATTCACGACTTGCATGTCGATGAGTATGACAACCGGCAGGAGCCATAGGAGTTGTCTTTATTCTTTTATATGACATGCGTGTCATCAAGAAACGCCATGTAAATTACTTTACTTTATCGCTAAACGCGTTAGCCATAGTAGTAGAAGTAATAGTTGGCGAGCAACTTCATGGAGACACGATGATGGAGATCATGATGATGGAGATCATGGTGTCAAGCCGGTGACAAGATGATCATGGAGCCCCAAGATGGAGACCAAATGAGCTATGTGATAATGGCCATATCATGTCACGTTTATTATTTGATTGCATGTGATGTTTATCATGTTTTGCATCTTGTTTACTTAGAACGACGGTAGTAAATAAGATGATCCCTCACAATAATTTCAAGAAGTGTTCCCCCTAACTGTGCACCGTTGCGACAGTTCGCTGTTTCAAAACACCACGTGATGATCGGGTGTTTTATTCAGACGTTCACATACAACGGGTGTAAGACAGATTTACAAATGCAAACACTTAGGTTAACTTGACGAGCCTAGCATGTACAGACATGGCCTCGGAACACAGAAGACCGAAAGGTCGAGCATGAGTCGTATAGAAGATACGATCAACATGAAGATGTTCACCGACGTTGACTAGTCTGTCTCACGTGATGATCGGACACGGTCTAGTTAAACTCGGATCATGTAATACTTAGATGACTGGAGGGATGTCTAATCTAAGTGGGAGTTCATTAATAATTTGATTAGTTGAACTTAATTATCATGAACTTAGTCTAAATATTTTACAATATGTCTTGTAGATTAAATGGCCAACGTAGTCCTCAACTTCAACACGTTCCTAGAGAAAACCAAGCTGAAAGACGATGGCAGCAACTATACGGACTGGGTCCGGAACCTGAGGATCATCCTCATAGCTGCCAAGAAAGATTATGTCCTACAAGCACCGCTTGGTGACGCGCCCGTTCTCCCTGCAGAACAAGATGTTATGAACGCTTGGCAGGCACGTTCCGATGACTACTCCCTCGTTCAGTGCGGCATGCTTTACAGCCTAGAGCCGGGGCTCCAAAAGCGTTTTGAGAGACATGGAGCATATGAGATGTTCGAAGAGCTGAAAATGGTTTTCCAAGCTCATGCCCGGGTCGAGAGATATGAAGTCTCCGACAAATTCTTCAGCTGTAAGATGGAGGAAAACAGTTCTGTCAGTGAGCACATACTCACTATGTCTGGGTTGCATAACCGCTTGACTCAGTTGGGAGTTAATCTCCCGGATGATGCGGTCATTGACAGAATCCTCCAGTCGCTTCCACCAAGCTACAAGAGCTTTGTGATGAACTTCAATATGCAGGGGATGGAAAAGACCATTCCTGAAGTATTTGCTATGCTGAAATCAGCAGAGGTAGAAGTCAGGAAGGAACATCAAGTGTTGATGGTCAATAAAACCACTAAGTTCAAGAAAGGCAAGGGTAAAAAGAACTTCAAGAAGGACGGCAAGGAGGTTGCCGCGCCCGGCAAGCAAGCTGCCGGGAAGAAGCCAAAGAATGGACCCAAGCCCGAGACTGAGTGCTTTTATTGCAAGGGAAGCGGTCACTGGAAGCGGAACTGCCCTAAGTACTTAGCGGATAAGAAGGCCGGCAAAACGAAAGGTATATGTGATATACATGTAATTGATGTGTACCTTACTAGTGCCCGTAGTGGCTCCTGGGTATTTGATACCGGTGCAGTTGCTCACATTTGTAACTCAAAGCAGGGGCTGCGGAATAAGCAGAAACTGGCAAAGGACGAGGTGACGATGCGCGTCGGGAATGGTTCCAAGGTCAATGTGATCGCCGTCGGCACGCTACCTCTGCATCTCCCTTCGGGATTAGTTTTAAACCTTAATAATTGTTATTTAGTGCCAGCTTTGAGCATGAACATTGTATCGGGATCTCGTTTAATTCGAGATGGCTACTCTTTTAAATCTGAGAATAATGGTTGTTCCATTTTTATGAGAGATATGTTTTATGGTCATGCTCCTATGGTGAATGGTTTATTCTTTATGAATCTCGAACGTGATGCTACACATGTTCATAATGTAAGTACCAAAAGAAGTAAGGTTGATAATGATAGTCCCACATACCTGTGGCACTGCCGCCTTGGTCACATAGGTGTCAAACGCATGAAGAAGCTCCATGCTGATGGACTTTTAGAGTCTCTTGATTATGAATCATTTGACACATGCGAACCATGCCTTATGGGTAAAATGACCAAGACTCCGTTCTCAGGAACAATGGAGTGAGCAACCGACTTATTGGAAATCATACATACTGATGTGTGCGGTCCAATGAGTGTTGAGGCTCGCGGTGGCTACCGTTATGTTCTCACCCTCACTGATGATTTAAGTAGGTATGGGTATATCTACTTAATGAAACACAAGTCTGAAACCTTTGAAAAGTTCAAGGAATTTCAGAGTGAGGTTGAAAATCAACGTGACAGGAAAATCAAGTTTCTACGATTAGATCGTGGAGGAGAATACTTGAGTCACGAGTTTGGCACACACTTAAGAAAATGTGGAATAGTTTCACAACTCACGCCGCCTGGAACACCTCAGCGTAATGTTCGGTGACGCTAGGGTTATGAAGATATGTATATGCAGAAACCCGAATGTTGTTCGGAGTCCCGGATGAGATCCCGGACGTCACGAGGAGTTCCGGAATGGTCCGGAGGTAAAGAATTATATATAGGAAGTGCTATTTCGGGCATCGGGACAAGTTTCGGGGTTATCGGTATTGTACCGGGACCACCGGAAGGGTCCCGGGGGTCCACCGGGTGGGGCCACCTGTCCCGGGGGGGCACATGGGCTGTAGGGGGTGCGCCTTGGCCTAGATGGGCCAAGGGCACCAGCCCCTATAGGCCCATGCGCCTAGGGTTTCCACCATGGAAGAGTCCATGTGGTGGAAGGCACCCCTAGGTGCCTTGGGGGGGAGGGAAACCTCCCCTTGGCCGCCGCCCCCCCTAGTAGATGCCATCTACTAGGGCCGGCGCCCCCCTGGCACCCCTATATATAGTGGGGGGGAGAGGAGGGATTTTACACCAGCCCCTGGCGCCTCCACCTCCCCCCGTTACGTCTCTCCCTCGTAGTCTCGGCGAAGCCCTGCTGCTGTGACGCCCTGCATCCACCACCACGCCGTCGTGCTGCTGGATCTTCATCAACCTCTCCTTCCCCCTTGCTGGATCAAGAAGGAGGAGACGTCTCCCGTCCCGTACGTGTGTTGAACGCGGAGGTGCCGTCCGTTCGGCGCTGGTCATCGGTGATTTGGATCACGTCGAGTACGACTACATCATCACCGTTCTTTTGAACGCTTCCGCTCGTGATCTACAAAGGTATGTAGATGCATCCAATGACTCGTTGCTAGATGAACTCCTAGATGATCTTGGTGAAACGAGTAGGAAAATTTTTGTTTTCTGCAACGTTCCCCAACAGTGGCATCATGAGCTAGGTCTATGCGTAGTTCTTCTTGCGCGAGTAGAACACAATTTGTTGTGGGCGTAGATTTGTCAACTTTCTTGCCGTTACTAGTCCTTTCTTGCTTCAGCGGTATTGTGGGATGAAGCGGCCCGGACCAACCTTACACGTACGCTTACGTGAGACCGGTTCCACCGACTAACATGCACTAGTTGCATAAGGTGGCTGGCGGGTGTCTGTCTCTCCTACTTTAGTTGGAGCGGAATCGATGAACAGGGTCCTTATGAAGGGTAAATAGAAGTTGACAAATCACGTTGTGGCTTTAACGTAGGTAAGAAAACGTTCTTGCTAGAACCCTAATTCAGCCACGTAAAACTTGCAACAACAATTAGAGGACGTCTAACTTGTTTTTGCAGCAAGTGGTTTGTGATATGATATGGCCAAAGTTGTGATGAATGATGAATGATCTATATGTATGAGATGTTCATGCTATTGTAATAGGATTCACGACTTGCATGTCGATGAGTATGACAACCGGCAGGAGCCATAGGAGTTGTCTTTATTCTTTTATATGACCTGCGTGTCATCAAGAAACGACATGTAAATTACTTTACTTTATTGCTAAACGCGTTAGCCATAGTAGTAGAAGTAATAGTTGGCGAGCAACTTCATGGAGACATGATGATGGAGATCATGATGATGGAGATCATGGTGTCAAGCCGGTGACAAGATGATCATGGAGCCCCAAGATGGAGATCAAAGGAGCTATGTAATATTGGCCATATCATGTCACGTTTATTATTTGATTGCATGTGATGTTTATCATGTTTTGCATCTTGTTTACTTAGAACGACGGTAGTAAATAAGATGATCCCTCACAATAATTTCAAGAAGTGTTCCCCCTAACTGTGCACCGTTGCGACAGTTCGCTGTTTCAAAACACCACGTGATGATCGGGTGTTTTATTCAGACGTTCACATACAACGGGTGTAAGACAGATTTACACATGCAAACACTTAGGTTGACTTGACGAGCCTAGCATGTACAGACATGGCCTCGGAACACAGAAGACCGAAAGGTCGAGCATGAGTCGTATAGAAGATACGATCAACATGAAGATGTTCACCGATGTTGACTAGTCCGTCTCACGTGATGATCGGACACGGTCTAGTTTAACTCGGATCATGTAATACTTAGATGACCAGAGGGATGTCTAATCTAAGTGGGAGTTCACTAATAATTTGATTAGTTGAACTTAATTATCATGAACTTTAGTCTAAAATCTTTGCAATATGTCTTGTAGATCAAATGGCCAACGTAGTCCTCAACTTCAACGCGTTCCTAGAGAAAACTAAGCTGAAAGACGATGGCAGCAACTATACGGACTGGGTCCGGAACCTGAGGATCATCCTCATAGCTGCCAAGAAAGATTATGTCCTACAAGCACTGCTTGGTGACGCACCCGTTCTCCCTGCAGAACAAGATGTTATGAACGCTTGGCAGGCACGTTTCAATGACTACTCCCTCGTTCAGTGCGGCATGCTTTACAGCCTGGAGCCGGGGCTCCAAAAGCGTTTTGAGAGACATGGAGCATATGAGATGTTCGAAGAGCTGAAAATGGTTTTCCAAGCTCATGCCCGGGTCGAGAGATATGAAGTCTCCGACAAATTCTTTAGCTGTAAGATGGAGGAAAACAGTTCTGTCAGTGAGCACATACTCACTATGTCTGGGTTGCATAACCGCTTGACTCAGCTGGGAGTTAATCTCCCGGATGATGCGGTCATTGACAGAATCCTCCAGTCGCTTCCACCAAGCTACAAGAGCTTTGTGATGAACTTCAATATGCAGGGGATGGAAAAGACCATTCCTGAAGTATTTGCTATGCTGAAATCAGCAGAGGTAGAAGTCAGAAAGGAACATCAAGTGTTGATGGTCAATAAAACCACTAAGTTCAAGAAAGGCAAGGGTAAAAAGAACTTCAAGAAGGACGGCAAGGAGGTTGCTGCGCCCGGCAAGCAAGCTGCTGGGAAGAAGCCAAAGAATGGACCCAAGCCCGAGACTGAGTGCTTTTATTGCAAGGGAAGCGGTCACTGGAAGCGGAACTGCCCTAAGTACTTAGCGGATAAGAAGGCCGGCAAAACAAAAGGTATATGTGATATACATGTAATTGATGTGTACCTTACTAGTGCCCGTAGTAGCTCCTGGGTATTTGATACCGGTGCAGTTGCTCACATTTGTAACTCAAAGCAGGGGCTGCGGAATAAGCGGAAACTGGCAAAGGACGAGGTGACGATGCGCGTCGGGAATGGTTCCAAGGTCAATGTGATCGCCGTCGGCACGCTACCTCTGCATCTCCCTTCGGGATTAGTTTTAAACCTTAATAATTGTTATTTAGTGCCAGCTTTGAGCATGAACATTGTATCGGGATCTCGTTTAATTCGAGTTGGCTACTCTTTTAAATCTGAGAATAATGGTTGTTCCATTTTTATGAGAGATATGTTTTATGGTCATGCTCCTATGGTGAATGGTTTATTCTTTATGAATCTCGAACGTGATGCTACACATGTTCATAATGTGAGTACCAAAAGAAGTAAGGTTGATAATGATAGTCCCACATACCTGTGGCACTGCCGCCTTGGTCACATAGGTGTCAAACGCATGAAGAAGCTCCATGCTGATGGACTTTTAGAGTCTCTTGATTATGAGTCATTTGACACATGCGAACCATGCCTTATGGGTAAAATGACCAAGACTCCATTCTCAGGAACAATGGAGCGAGCAACCGACTTATTGGAAATCATACATACTGATGTGTGCGGTCCAATGAGTGTTGAGGCTCGCGGTGGCTATCGTTATGTTCTCACCCTCACTGATGATTTAAGTAGGTATGGGTATATCTACTTAATGAAACACAAGTCTGAAACCTTTGAAAAGTTCAAGGAATTTCAGAGTGAGGTTGAAAATCAACGTGACAGGAAAATCAAGTTTCTACGATCAGATCGTGGAGGAGAATACTTGAGTCATGAGTTTGGCACACACTTAAGAAAATGTGGAATAGTTTCACAACTCACGCCGCCTGGAACACCTCAGCGTAATGGTGTGTCCGAACGTCGTAATCGCACTCTATTAGATATGGTGCGATCTATGATGTCTCTTACCGATTTACCGCTATCCTTTTGGGGCTATGCTTTAGAGACTGCCGCATTCACTTTAAATAGGGCTCCGTCGAAATCCGTTGAGACGACACCGTATGAATTATGGTTTGGGAAGAAACCTAAGCTGTCGTTTCTAAAAGTTTGGGGATGCGATGCTTATGTCAAGAAACTTCAACCTGAAAAGCTCGAACCCAAGTCGGAAAAATGCGTCTTCATAGGATACCCAAAAGAAACTATTGGGTACACCTTCTACCTCAGATCTGAAGGCAAGATCTTTGTTGCCAAGAATGGGTCCTTTCTGGAGAAAGAGTTTCTCTCAAAAGAAGTAAGTGGGAGGAAAGTAGAGCTTGATGAAGTATTACCTCTTGAACCGGAAAATGGCGCAACTCAAGAAAATGTTCCTGAGGTGCCTGCACCGACTAGAGAGGAAGTTAATGATCAAGATACTTCTGATCAAGCCCCTACTGAAATTCGAAGGTCCACAAGGACACGTTCCGCACCAGAGTGGTACGGCAACCCTGTCTTGGAAATCATGCTGTTAGACAACGGTGAACCTTCGAACTATGAAGAAGCGATGGCGGGCCCGGATTCCGACAAATGGCTAGAAGCCATGAAATCCGAGATAGGATCCATGTATGAAAACAAAGTATGGACTTTGACTGACTTGCCCATTGAGCGGCGAGCCATAGAAAATAAATGGATCTTTAAGAAGAAGACAGACGCGGATGGTAATGTGACCATCTATAAAGCTCGGCTTGTCGCTGAGGGTTATTGACAAGTTCAAGGGGTTGACTACGATGAGACTTTCTCACCGGTAGCGAAGCTGAAGTCCGTCCGAATCATGTTAGCAATTGCCGCATTCTATGATTACGAAATATGGCAAATGGACATCAAAACGGAATTCCTTAATGGTTTCCTTAAGGAAGAATTGTATATGATACAGCCGGAAGGTTTTGTCGATCCTAAGAATGCTGACAAAGTGTGCAAGCTTCAATGCTCGATTTATGGGCTGGTGCAAGCATCTCAGAGTTGGAACATTCGCTTTGATGAGATGATCAAAGCGTTTGGGTTTACACAGACTTATGGAGAAGCCTGCGTTTACAAGAAAGTGAGTGGGAGCTCTGTAGCATTTCTCATATTATATGTAGATGACATACTGTTGATGGGAAATGATATAGAACTCTTGGACAGCATCAAGGCCTACTTGAATAAAAGTTTTTCAATGAAGGACCTTGGAGAAGCTGCTTATATATTAGGCATCAAAATCTATAGAGATAGATCGAGACGCCTCATAGGTCTTTCACAAAGCACATACCTTGATAAGATATTGAAGAAGTTCAATATGGATCAATCCAAGAAGGGGTTCTTGCCTGTGTTACAAGGTATGAAATTGAGCTCAGCTCAATGTCCGACCACGGCAGAAGATATAGAAGAGATGAGCGTCATCCCCTATGCCTCAGCCATAGGTTCTATTATGTATGCCATGCTGTGTACCAGACCTGATGTTAACCTTGCCGTCAGTTTGGTAGGAAGGTACCAAAGTAATCCCGGCAAGGAACACTGGACAGCGGTCAAGAATATCCTGAAGCACCTAAAAAGGACTAAGGAAATGTTTCTCGTTTATGGAGGTGACGAAGAGCTCGTCGTAAAGGGTTACGTCGACGCTAGCTTCGACACAGATCTGGATGACTCTAAGTCACAAACCGGATACGTGTATATTTTGAATGGTGGGGCAGTAAGCTGGTGCAGTTGCAAGCAAAGCGTCGTGGCGGGATCTACATGTGAAGCGGAGTACATGGCATCCTCGGAGGCAGCACATGAAGCAATATGGGTGAAGGAGTTCATCACCGACCTAGGAGTCATACCCAATGCGTCGGGGCCGATCAAGCTCTTCTGTGACAACACTGGAGCTATTGCACTTGCCAAAGAGCCCAGGTTTCACAAGAAGACAAGGCACATCAAGCGTCGCTTCAACTCCATTCGTGAAAATGTTCAAGATGGAGACATAGAGATTTGTAAAGTAGATACGGACCTGAATGTAGCAGATCCGTTGACTAAACCTCTCCCTAGAGCAAAACATGATCAACACCAGAATTCCATGGGTGTTCGATTCATCACAATGTAACTAGATTATTGACTCTAGTGCAAGTGGGAGACTGTTGGAAATATGCCCTAGAGGCAATAATAAAAGCATTATTATTATATGTCCTTGTTCATGATAATTGTCTTTATTCATGCTATAATTGTGTTATCCGGAAATCGTAATACATGTGTGAATAACAGACACCAACATGTCCCTAGTAAGCCTCTAGTTGACTAGCTCGTTGATCAACAGATAGTCATGGTTTCCTGACTATGGACACTGGATGTCATTGATAACGAGATCACATCATTGGGAGAACGATGTGATGGACAAGACCCAATCCTAAACATAGCACAAGATCGTATAGTTCGTTTGCTAGAGTTTTCCAATGTCAAAGTATCTTTTCCTTAGACCATGAGATCGTGTAACGCCCGAATACCGTAGGAGTGCTTTGGGTATGCCAAACGTCACAACGTAACTGGGTGACTATAAAGGTAGACTACGGGTATCTCCGAAAGTGTCTGTTGGGTGACATGGATCAAGACTGGGATTTGTCACTCCGTATGACGGAGAGGTATCACTGGGCCCACTCGGTAATGCATCATCATAATGAGCTCAGAGTGACCAAGTGTCTGGTCACGGGATCATGCATTACGGTACGAGTAAAGTGACCTGCCGGTAACGAGATTGAACGAGGTATTGGGATACCGACGATCGAATCTCGGGCAAGTAACATATCGATAGACAAAGGGAATAGCGTACGGGATTGATTAAATCCTCGACATCGTGGTTCATCCGATGAGATCATCGTGGAGCATGTGGGAGCCAACATGGATATCCAGATCCCGCTGTTGGTTATTGACCGGAGAGTCGTCTCGGTCATGTCTGCTTGTCTCCCGAACCCGTAGGGTCTACACACTTAAGGTTCGGTGACGCTAGGGTTATGAAGATATGTATATGCAGAAACCCGAATGTTGTTCGGAGTCCCGGATGAGATCCCGGACATCACGAGGAGTTCTGGAATGGTCCGGAGGTAAAGAATTATATATAGGAAGTGCTATTTCGGGCATCGGGACAAGTTTCGGGGTTATCGGTATTGTACCGGGACCACCGGAAGGGTCCCGGGGGTCCACCGGGTGGGGCCACCTGTCCCGGGGGGCCACATGGGCTGTAGGGGGTGCGCCTTGGCCTAGATGGGCCAAGGGCACCAGCCCCTATAGGCCCATGCGCCTAGGGTTTCCACCATGGAAGAGTCCATGTGGTGGAAGGCACCCCTAGGTGCCTTGGGGGGGAGGGAAACCTCCCCTTGGCCACTGCCCCCCCTAGTAGATGCCATCTACTAGGGCCGGCGCCCCCCTGGCACCCCTATATATAGTGGGGGGGGAGAGGAGGGATTTCACACCAGCCCCTGGCGCCTCCATCTCCCCCCCGTTACGTCTCTCCCTCGTAGTCTCGGCGAAGCCCTGCTGCTGTGACGCCCTGCATCCACCACCACGCCGTCGTGCTGCTGGATCTTCATCAACCTCTCCTTCCCCCTTGCTGGATCAAGGAGGAGACATCTCCCGTCCCGTACGTGTGTTGAACGCGGAGGTGCCGTCCGTTCGGCGCTGGTCATCGGTGATTTGGATCACGTCGAGTACGACTACATCATCACCGTTCTTTTGAACGCTTCCGTGCGCGATCTACAAAGGTATGTAGATGCATCTAATCACTCGTTGCTAGATGAACTCCTAGATGATCTTGGTGAAACGAGTAGGAAATTTTTTTGTTTTCTGCAACGTTCCCCAACAGATAGATCCCCTACACTTGTGGGTCATCAGTAGCGTAAGTATTTCCCTCAGTTTTGAGAACCAAGGTATTAATCCAGTAGGAGGCTCCTCACAAGTCCCACACGCCTACATAAACAAACAAGAACCATGCAACCAACACGATAAAGGGGTTGTCAATCCCTTCACGGCCACTTGCGAAAGTGAGATCTGATAGAGATAATATGATAAGATAAATATTTTTGGTATTTTTATGATATAGATTGAAAAGTAAAGATTGCAAAATAAACTAGATTGCAAACTTATATGATAGAGAATAGACCCAGGGGACATAGGTTTCACTAGTGGCTTCTCTCAAGATAGCATAATTATTACGGTGGGTGAACAAATTACTATCGAGCAATTGATAGAAAAGTGCATAGTTATGAGAATATCTAGGCATGATCATGTATATAGGCATCACGTTCGCAACAAGTATACTGACCTGCCTGCATCTACTACTATTACTCCACACATCGACCGACTCCTGCCTGCATCTAGAGTATTAAGTTCATAAGAACAGAGTAACACATTAAGCAAGATGACATGATGTAGAGGGATAAACTCAAGCAATATGATATAAACCCCATCTTTTTATCCTCAATGGCAACAATACAATACGCGCCTTGCTGCCCCTGCTGTCACTGGGAAAGGACACCGCAAGATTGAACCCAAAGCTAAGCACTTCTCCCATTGCAAGAAAGATCAATCTAGTAGGCCAAACCAAACTGATAATTCGAAGAGACTTGCAAAGATAAACAATCATACATAAAAGAATTCAGAGGAGATTCAAATATTTATCATAGATAAACTTGATCATAAACCCACAATTCATCGGATCTTATAAACACACCGCAAAAAAGAGTTACATCGAATAGATCTCCAAGAAGATGAAGGAGAACTTTGTATTGAGATTCAAAGAGAGAGAAAAAGCCATCTAGCTAATAACTATGGACCCGAAGGTCTATGATAAACTACTCACAACTCATCGGAGAGGCCTTGGTGATGATGTAGAGGCCCTCCATGGTCGATTCCCCCTCCGGCGGAGCATCGACGAAGGCTCCAAGATGGGATCTCGCGGATACAGAAGGTTGCGGCGGTGGAAATAGTTTTTTATGGTGCTCCTGGATGGTTTTGGGGTACAAAGATATATATAGGCGAAGCAGGTAGGCCAGGGGAGCCACGAGGGGCCCACGAGGCGGGGGGCGCCCCCCGGGGCGTGCCTAGCACCCTCGTGGCCGCCTTGACCGCTTCTTGACGTCCACTCCAAGTCTCCTGGATTGCGTTTGTTCCAAAAAGATCGCTCCTGAAGGTTTCATCCCGTTTGGAATCCGTTTGATATTCCTTTTTTGCGAAACACTAAAATAGGCAAAAAAATAGCAATTCGGGCTGTGCCTTCGGTTAGTAGGTTAGTCCCAAAAATGATATAAAAGTGTATAGTAAAGCCCATAAACATCCAAAACAGGTAATATAATAGCATGGAACAATCAAAAATTATAGATACGTTGGAGACGTATCAGTGGGCAGCGGCCCTGAGACCTGGCAGCTGCTCAGGCAGCGCGGTGTCCTGATCCGACAACTTACGGTGGTTACGCAACCTTGGATCAAGGCGGTGGCGCCATGGCATGGATTTGGCATGGTGGCTGGGTTTGAGTGGTGGCAGCGTGGTCTATGGCAGTGGCGCGATGAGGAGCCCTAGCATGCTTGTCAGGTAGGCAACTTGATTATGTGCCTTCGAGTGGCACGGGTTATCCTTCTCGTTGGTTGGGGAGCATAATGATTAGTATCCATGGGTGGCACAACGATTGAAGGATCTATAGGTCAGCGTGGGACACGACTTGGTGAACCATCATCGCTTCCTGGGTAAGCAGAGTTCCGGTGGGGCTCCTAGGACCTTGGGGGGGGGGCAGACATTGAGGTTGTGCCCTCGGTCAGATCTGGAGCTACCAGATCTCTCTTGGTGGAGGCTGGCTACCCTGGCTATGTGACTTGTCGCACGGCTTCTGTGACAGTGTATGTGTTGGTGGCACATAGGCATGTTCCTGGGTGTCGCCGACGAGCCCCATCCCCGGGCACATCATTGGTTTAGGGATAGATCTAGATGTGCTCGACCCCCAGTTGCCGACAATTCCCTCGTCACTTGGGCTGTCGTCCAACCTCAAGTTGGTGATGTTCATGCCTAGGTGCAACCTTGGTGGCGATCTTGTGGTATGGTGGGGGGGGGGGTTGAAACACAAGGTTTAGGGTTTTGTGTGGGTGGTTGACATCCAGCCACACGTCTCAATATATAGATGATCACAATTACAATTACATATGTATACAAATACGTGTACAAGGACAATATACTAGACCCTACTTTACATGCCCCCTCAATCTGAACTACATACAAGATTCAGATTGGTTCTAAAGCGGTCTAGCATTTGTCTAGTAGCAGGTTTAGTAAATACATCCACTAACTGATCATCTATAGAAATAAACCTGACTTCCAGTTCACAAGCAGCTACTCGTTCTCTCACAAAATGGAAATCAATCTCAATGTGTTTAGTCCGAGCATGAAATACTGGATTCGCCGTCAGGTAAGTTGCCCCTAAGTTATCACACCACAATATAGGAGTGCGCTGCTGTGGGACTCCAAGTTCTGTGAGAACTGAGTCTATCCAAATGGCTTCAGCCGCGCCATTGGCCAATGCCTTATACTCTGCCTCGGTGCTTGACCTTGAGACTGTGGGTTGCTTCTTCGAGCTCCAAGATACAAGATTGGGTCCAACAAATATAGCAAAACCACCAGTAGAGCGCCTATCATCAACACAGCCTGCCCAGTCTGCATCGGTGAATATACTCACTCCAGTAAATCTGGACTTATGAATCCGTAGTCCCATGTCTAACGTACCTTTGACATATCTCAGAATATGCTTGACTGCTTCCCAATGATTCTCCGTTGGCTGAGACAGGAACTGACTCACTTTGTTCACTGCGAAGGAGATATCAGGACAAGTGAGGGTAAAATACTGAAGTGCTCCAACCACACTGCGATACCGAAAGGAGTCATCTCTACCCAGTAGTGCACCACTATGACGTGAGAGACTCTCGGATGTAGCAAGCGGAGTGGAAGTGGCCTTACAGTTCTCCATGGTGACGCGATGAAGAAGGTCCAAAGCATACTTTTTCTGCGTCAAGGTCATGTCCCCCGAATGAAAGGACGCTTCCAAACCAAGAAAGTACTCGTGGCGACCCAAATCTTTGATGGGAAAGCTAGCAGACAATGACTTCCCAAGACGATCCACCACGGCGGGGGTGGAGCCAGCAATCACAATATCATCAACATACACCAGCATGTATATCTGTATAGCACCCCGAGAGAAGATGAACAGAGATGCATCTGATCGGGAGGCAACAAAACCAAGCTGCGAAAGGCGCTGACTCAAACGAGCATAATAGGCATGGGCCGACTACTTGAGACCATAAATAGACCGCTGAAGTTTGCAGACATGAGAGGGATATGTGGCATCCTCGAACCCGGTGGCTGCTGCATATACACATCTTCAGCCAAGAAACCATGTAAAAAGGCATTGCTCACATCAATCTGTCGGAGGCTCCAACCACGAGACACATCAAGAGACAGAACCAAGCGAACTGTGGCAGGCTTCACCACCGGGCTAAAAGTATCTCCATAGTCAATCCCATGTTGTTGAGTGAAACCGTGAGCAACAAGACGAGCTTTGTGCTTATCAACAGACCCATCCGGACGATGCTTGGTTTTGAAAATCCACTTGCAGCTCACAATGTTAACACCAAGTGGCGGAGGCACCAACACCCAAGTGTTAGTGTGACAGAGAGAAGCAAACTCCTCGGACATGGTGGCACGCCAGGCAGGTTCACCCAGAGCATCACGATGGGAAACTGGCGCGACAAAGAAGGCACGGGCGGCGAGAGTCATATCGAACCGTGCCATCAATGTAAGACTTCTCCTTGTGCGTATGATCACGATGGCGTGTAACCATAGCATGCGCCGGAGCTGCATCACTGGTGGGAGAAGGCGGCGGTGGTGAGGGCTCGACCGAGGGTGTCGCAGTTGAGGAGATCTCAGCAAGAGGCGACACGGTCCGAGAGACGATGGTGGGCTGGACCGTTCCAGGCGAAGGTGGCGGCCCGGGTGACGCACTAGGTGAGGGTGGCAACCCAGCCGCGTCGGGCGAGGGTGGCGACCCAGCCACATCCGTGGTCGCGCCATTTGGCGAGGCAGCCGTGCCTGCCTCGGGCGGTGGGATAGGCACATCCTGAGCATGCACGTCGGGCTCATCAGGAGGCGGAGGAGCAACAACATGTACCTGAGGGGAACTCAAAGCAATAGCACCTACAGAGGACAAGTTAGTTGACAAATAGGACAAGTCATATTTACGCACATGGACATTCGGAACCGGTTAATCAGAGGGAAAAGTGAGGGCATGTTCAAGAGAAGCAGGATCAACTAAGACGCCGGGTTGGGAGTAAGGAAACACAGTCTCGTCGAAAACTACATCATGAGAGATGTATATCCGATCGGAGGTATGGTCAAGACACTTATAGCCCTTATGCAAAGGACTATAGCCAAGGAAGACACACATATTGGAACGGAACTCAAGCTTGTGAGCATTGTACTTGCGAAGACTAGGCCAGCAAGCACACCCAAAAATCCAAAGGGAGGAGTAGTTGGGCTGAACATGAAATAGACGGAACAGAGGTGTGTCCTTGTTGAGAACCGGAGTGGGCATACGGTTGATGAGGTAACATGCCGTAAGAAAAGGCTCATCCCAAAACCGAAGTGGAAGAGAGGAGTGCGCAAGCAAGGCAAGGCCGGTCTCGACCAAATGTCGGTGTTTGCGCTCGGCAATACCGTTCTGCTGAGAGGTATGTGGGCATGACACTCTGTGAGAGATGCCCGTGCGTTGAAAGTAGCGATGGAGTTTGTGGTATTCACCACCCCAGTCGGACTGAACGACCTTGATTTTATAATCCAGAAGGCGTTCGACATGAGCCTGAAAGTTGTAGAAAACTTGCTCAACATCAGACTTGTGTTTAAGCAAATAAATCCAGGTGAAGCGCGTGTAGTCATCAATAAAACTAACATAATACTTGTACCCTCCCGACGAAGCAAGAGCGGGACCCCAAACATCTGAGTGTATTAATTCAAGAGGTACAATAGTGATATGAAACAAAGAAGAATAAGGTAGTTGATGACTCTTAGCATGCTGACAGGCATCACGAACTAACGATGAATTATTTGAACTAGGACACGGAAGTTCATGACTCTGAACAATGGAAGTGACGACATTATTTGTAGGATGACCAAGACGTTGATGCCATTGCGACGACAAAACTTGAACACCGGAGGAGGCACGGCGAGACGATGAAGATGACGCAAGAGTGAAGGGGACCGGATAGACCCCCCCGTAACTTCTACCATGAAGAATGACGCGCCTAGTTGCTTTGTCCTTAACAAGGGAAAAGCGACGGTGAAATTCAACAAACACATCATTATCACAAAGAAGACGATAAACAGAGAGAAGATGATGGCTGATGTGTGGAACATGAAGGATGTTACGTAGTTTAAGAGATGAACCGGGTAAACGCGAATGACCAATGTGGGAAATAGGCAAACCTGCACCATTGGCCACCTGAACCTGATCCTTGCCGTCATAGCGCTCGTGAACCTGGAGGTGCTCAAGATCATTAGTCAAGTGACCGTAGCCCCGGTATCCAGCACCCAAGGAAAGTCGACGGTGTTCGTGGAGGCCGAGTTGGCGGAGCGGGAGTTGTGATCCTGATCATAGCGCTTGCTACAGTCATCGGCTTCATGGCCCCAGTTCTTGCAAATTTGGCACTGGGGACGCCAATGGTTGCGATGCCCACCTCCTCCGCCGTTGTTTCCTGCGTTGCCCCCTCCACCTTGCCGGCCATTATTGGCATAACCGGTGTTGCGGTCACGGCCGTCGGTGTTGCTTCCATTACCGCCCTAGCTGGCCATGTCCATCAGTCGGGCGCCCCCTCATTGGAAGGGATAGGGATCGGAGTAGGGCGCGCATCCGCCCGCGCCGTACGAACCCGAACGGGTCACGACGTTCGTGGAGGGAGACCACCCCTCCACCGCACTCTGCTGTGAGTGTAGTGCCTCGAAGGACATAACCAATGAGTAAAAGCTGGAGTAGGGCATGGATGCGTTACTCACGCCCAAGGAGGCGGCAATGGAGTTGTAGGCGGAGCCAAGGCCTGTGAGGATGTGATCGATAAGCTCATCATCGTGGATCGGAGAGCCGACGACGGCCATAGTGTCGGCCAGGGCCTTCATCTTGTGCATGTATTCCGCAGCGGACAGATCGTCCTTCCTCAGCGACTGAAGTTGCCGCCGGATGTGGCGGACATTGGCGCGGCTCTGGGCGCCGAACATGGCGGCGACGACTGTCCACACCGCATGCGCCGACTCGCAGCCAATGAGTCGGCATGCAATATCCTCATCCATGGAGGTGATAAGAAACCCCTTGACGCGCTGATCTTGAACCCACCATTGGTGGTACTCCGGGTTGGTGACAGTAGTGGCAGCGTCGCCGGTGCCGACAACGAGTGTTTTGGCTGGTGCCGCCTTGGTGCCATCGAGGTGTCCGTGGAGGTTGGCACTGGCAAGGATGGTGCTGGTGATGCCCCCCAGAGCATGAAGTTGTGGCGACCGAGGCGGACGAAGATCGTCGGGACGGCGAGCGCGGCGGGAATCGTGGCGACGGGGGAAGAGACGAGGGCACCGGCAGTCTGGCCGACGGACATAGCGGAGGATAACATCGCAGGGTGGCAGCGGAGCAAGATGCGGCGGCGGCGCGGAAGATGGCACGCGCGGCAGCAGCTATCAGTAGCGGCGGCAGTATACAGGCAAAGCTAGCTAGCTAGCTAGCAAGCAGCTGGATGGATTCTTCTGGATGGATTTCTCTCGTACGTGAAGCAGTGATCGGAAGCGGCGGCTACGCGGAGAGAGGATCGGGCGGCGCGAGGGACTTGCGGCGCCGGCCCGACCTGGCTGATACCAAGTTAAAACACAGGGTTTAGGATTTTGCGTGGGTGGTTGACATCCAACTTCACTTCTCAATATCTCAATATATAGATGATCACAATTACAATTACATACT